>NC_091324.1:33965733-34030733 GCF_038502225.1 Cherax quadricarinatus
GGCTGCTCAAGGAAGGTTCCTTGATGCTGGCCCCTCAAGGAAGGTTCCTTGATGCTGGCCCCTCAAGGAAGGTTCCTTGATGCTGGCTGCTCAAGGAAGGTTCCTTGATGCTGGACCCTCAAGGAAAGTTCCTTGATGCTGGACCCTCAAGGAAGGTTCCTTGATGCTGGCCTCTCAAGGAAGGTTCCTTGATGCTGGCCTCTCAAGGAAGGTTCCTTGATGCTGGTGAGGGGCTCTTGATCTAAGGAATTGGATTAATTTTTCGCTTCTTTTTTTATTGTAATATTAATAGGGAATTGGATCTACGTCCCAGTTTCCTAAACTGAGCCTGAATACCTTCCATCTCACCCTCCATAGGCGCTGTATAATCCCTACGGTTTTAACGTTCCCCCATGATTATAATAATAACCTAATCACTTTAATATTCTTTTTCACAAGCTGTGTCGTCACTAAGAAATATTGATATTATCCTGACGCCAAATGACTTCGAACAGGCGATAAATGACATGCCCATGCACTCTGCCCCAGGGCCAGACTCATGGAACTCTGTGTTCATCAAGAACTGCAAGAAGCCCCTATCACGAGCCTTTTCCATCCTATGGAGAGGGAGCATGGACACGGGGGTCGTCCCACAGTTACTAAAAACAACAGACATAGCCCTACTCCACAAAGGGGGCAGTAAAGCAACAGCAAAGAACTACAGACAAATAGCACTAACATCCCATATCATAAAAATATTTGAAAGGGTCCTAAGAAGCAAGATCACCACCCATCTAGAAACCCATCAGTTACACAACCCAGGGCAACATGGGTTTAGAACTGGTCGCTCCTGTCTGTCTCAACTACTGGATCACTATGACAGGAAAAGTCGGTCGATGGATCTATAATTTCCTCACTAACAGAACACAGAGTAGTAGTCAACAGAGTAAACTCTGAGGCAGCTACGGTGAAAAGCTCTGTTCCACAAGGCACAGTACTAGCTCCCATCTTGTTCCTCATTCTCAAATCTGACATAGACAAGGATGTCAGCCACAGCACCGTGTCTTCCTTTGCAGATGACACCCGAATCTGCATGACAGTGTCTTCCATTGCAGACACTGCAAGGCTCCAGGCGGACATCAACCAAATCTTTCAGTGGGCTGCAGAAAACAATGTGAAGTTCAACGATGAGAAATTTCAATTACACAGATATGGTAAACACGAGGAAATTAAGTCAAAGACCTGGGAGTGATCATGTCGGAGGATCTCACCTTCAAGGACCATAACATTGTATCAATCGCATCTGCTAAAAAAATGACAGGATGGATAATGAGAACCTTCAAAACTAGGGAGGCCAAGCCCATGATGACACTCTTCAGGTCACTTGTTCTATCTAGGCTGGAATATTGCTGCACACTAACAGCACCTTTCAAGGCAGGTGAAATTGCTGACCTAGAAAATGTACAGAGAACTTTCACGGCGCGCATAACGGAGATAAAACACCTCATTTGCAGGAAATGCTTGAAGTTCCTCAACCTGTACTCCCTAGAATACAGGCGAGAGAGATACATGATTATATGCACCTGGAAAGTCCTAGAGGGATTAGTACTAAACTTGAACACGAAAATCACTCCCTCTGCAAGCAAAAGACTCGGCAGATGATGCAACATTCCCCCAATGTAAAGCAGCGGCGCCACTAGCATGATAAGAGACAACACAATAAGTGTTAGGGGCCCAAGACTGTTTAACTGCCTCCCAGCATACATAAGGAGGATTACCATTGTACCCCTGTCTGTCTTCAAGAAGTCACTAGACAGGTACCTAAAGTCAGTAGCTGACCAGCCGGGCTGTGGTTCGTACGTCGGGTTGCGTGCGACCGAAAGTAACAGCCTGGATGATCAGACCCTGATCCACCATGAGGCCTGGTCACAGACCGGGCCGCGGGGGCGTTGACCCCCGAAACCCTCACCAGGTATACTCCAGGTATCCATCGTGTGGACGGTAGCGCAAGAGTATATACCAAAGGTCAAGGAAATAATCCCAGAAGTGTTAACAGGAGCGTAGCTGCATTTATATCTATAATTAAATGTTACAAACTAATTTACAAGGTTTGTTATGCCTAGTATTTTATTTTCATTAATAACTTGACATGTACTGATTATTACACAGTCAACTTCTATATTCCTTAATAAGTAAAGAATTAAGCATAGCGTTGAAGTTAATAACCATAGGGCGGGTCACATATATAGGGCGGGTCACATATATAGGGCGGGTCACATATATAGGGCGGGTCACATATATAGGGCGGGTCACACATATATAGGGCGGGTCACATATATAGGGCGGGTCACATATATAAGGCGGGTCACATATATAGGGCGGGTCACATATATAGGGCGGGTCACATATATAGGGCGGGTCACATATATAGGGCGGGTCACATATATAGGGCGGGTCACACATATATAGGGCGGGTCACATATATAGGGCGGGTCACATATATAGGGCGGGTCACACATATATCGGGCGGGTCACATATATCGGGCGGGTCACATATATAGGGCGGGTCACATATATAGGGCGGGTCACATATATAGGGCGGGTCACATATATATAGGGCGGGTCACATATATAGGGCGGGTCACATATATCGGGGGGGACACATATATAGGGCGGGTAACATATATAGGGCGGGTCACATATATATAGGGCGGGTCACATATATAGGGCGGGTCACACATATAAAGGGCGGGTCACATATATAGGGCGGGTCACACATATATAGGGCGGGTCACACATATATAGGGCGGGTCACATATATAGGGCGGGTCACATATATATAGGGCGGGTCACATATATAGGGCGGGTCACATATATAGGACGGGTCACATATATATAGGGCGGGTCACATATATAGGGCGGGTCACATATATAGGGCGGGTCACATATATATGGCGGGTCACATATATAGGGCGGGTCACATATATATAGGGCGGGTCACATATATAGGGCGGGTCACACATATATAGGGCGGGTCACATATATAGGGCGGGTCACACATATATAGGGCGGGTCACACATACATAGGGCGGGTCACATATATAGGGCGGGTCACATATATATAGGGCGGGTCACATATATAGGGTGGGTCACACATATATAGGGCGGGTCACATATATAGGGCGGGTCACACATATATAGGGCGGGTCACACATATATAGGGCGGGTCACATATATAGGAAGGGTCACACACATATATAGGGCGGGTCACATATATAGGGCGGGTCACACATATATAGGGCGGGTCACATATATAGGGCGGGTCACACATATATAGGGCGGGTCACATATATAGGGCGGGTCACACATATAGGGCGGGACACATATATAGGGCGGGTCACATACATAGGGCGGGTCACATATATATAGGGCGGCTCACACATATATAGGGCGGGTAAAATATATCGGGCGGGTCACACATATAGAGGGCGGGTCAAATATATATAGGGCGGGTCACACATATAGGGCGGGTCACATATATAGGGCGGGTCACATACATATAGGGCGGGTCACACATATATAGGGGGGGTCACATACATATAGGGCGGGTCACATATATAGGGCGGGTCACATATATAGGGCGGGTCACACATATATAGGTCGGGTCACATATATAGGGCGGGTCACACATATATAGGGCGGGTCACATATATAGGGCGGGTCACATATTTAGGGCGGGTCACATATATAGGGCGGGTCACACATATATAGGGCGGGTCACATACATAGGGCGGGTCACACATATATAGGGCGGGTCACATATATAAGGCGGGTCACATATATAGGGCGGGTCACATATATAGGGCGGGTCACATATATAGGGCGGGTCACATATATATAGGGCGGGTCACACATATATAGGTCGGTTCACATATATACGGCGGGTCACATATATAGGGCGGGTCACATATATAGGGCGGGTCACATATATATAGGGCGGGTCACACATATATAGGGCGGGTAACATATATAGGGCGGGTCACATATATAGGGCGGGTCACATATATAGGGCGGGTCACACATATATAGGGCGGGTCACACATATATAGGGCGGGTCACATATATAGGGCGGGTCACATATTTAGGGCGGGTCACATATATAGGGCGGGTCACACATATGTAGGGCGGGTCACATACATAGGGCGGGTCACACATATATAGGGCGGGTCACATATATAGGGCGAATCACATATATAGGGCGGGTCACATATATAGAGCGGGTCACACATATATAGGGCGGGTCACACATATATAGGGCGGGTCACATATATAGGGCGGGTCACACATATACAGGGCGGGTCACATATATAGGGCGGGTCACATACAAAGGGCGGGTCACATATATAGGGCGGGTCACACATATATAGGGCGGGTCACATATATAGGGCGGGTCACACATATACAGGGCGGGTCACATATATAGGGCGGGTCACATATATAGGGCGGGTCACATATATAGGGCGGGTCACACACATATGAGGCGGGTTACATATATAGGGTGGGTCACATATATAGGGCGGGTCACACATATATAGGGCGGGTCACATATATAGGGCGGGTCACACATATATAGAGCGGGTCACATATATAGGGCGGGTCACACATATACAGGGCGGGTCACATATATAGGGCGGGTCACATATATAGGGCGGGTCACATATATAGGGCGGGTCACATATATAGGGCGGGTCACATACATAGGGCGGGTCACACACATATAGGGCGGGTCACATATATAGGGTGGGTCACATATATATAGCGGGTCACACATATATAGGGCGGGTCACATATATAGGGCGGGTCACATATATAGGGCGGGTCACATACATAGGGCGGGTCACATATATACGGCGGGTCACATATATAGGGCGGGTCACATATATAAGGCGGGTCACATATATAGGGAGGGTCACATATATAGGGCGGGTCACACATATATAGGGCGGGTCACATATATAGGGCTGGTCACACATATATAGGGCGGGTCACATATATAGGGCGGGTCATATATATAAGGCGGGTCACATATATAGGGCGGGTCACACATATGTTGGCCGGGTCACATATATAGGACGGGTCACACATATATAGGGCGGGTCACATATATAAGGCGGGTCACATATATAGGGCGGGTCACTATATAGGGCGGGTCACATACATAGGGCGGGTCACGCATATATAGGGCGGGTCACATATATAAGGCGGGTCACATATATAGGGCGGGTCACATATATATATAGGGCGGGTCACATATATAGAGCGGGTCACATATATAGGGCGGGTCACATATATAGGGTGGGTCATATACATATGGCGTTCACATACATAGGGCGGGTCACATATATAAGGCGGGTCACATATATAGGGCGGGTCACATATATAGGGCGGGTCACATATATAGGGCGGGTCACATACATAGGGCGGGTCACATAAATCGGGGGGGTCACATATATAGGGCGGGTCACATATATAGGGCGGGTCACATACATAGGGCGGGTCACATATATGGAACGGGTCACATATATAGGGCGGGTCACATATATAGGGCGGGTCACATATATAGGGCGGGTCACATATATAGGGCGGGTCACATATATAGGGCGGGTCACATATATAGGGCCGGTCACATACATAGGGCGGGTCACATATATAGGGCGGGTCACATACATAGGGCGGGTCACATACATAGGGCGGGTCACATATACAGGGCGGGTCACATACATAGGGCGGGTCACATACATAGGGCGGGTCACATAATCATAATAAAATAATAATATATTTACTACAAGTACATGTACAAGGTATACAGTCCTAGCTGACAACAATGACATACTACTATATAGAAACTCCCTTGTTATGCTCCGCATTTCCAGCAAATTATGTCAGTGTCCCAGGATGTGTCCCACACCAGTCCACTAACTCCCAGGATGTGACCCACACCAGTCCACTAACACCCAGGATGTGACCCACACCAGTCCACTAACTCCCAGGATGTGACCCACACCAGTCCACTAACACCCAGGATGTGATCCACACCAGTCCACTAACTCCCAGGATGTGACCCACACCAGTCCACTAACACCCAGGATGTGACCCACACCAGTCCACTAACACCCAGGATGTGACCCACACCAGTCCACTAACACCCAGGATGTGACCCACACCAGTCCACTAACACCCAGGATGTGACCCACACCAGTCCACTAACACCCAGGATGTGATCCACACCAGTCCACTAACACCCAGGATGTGACCCACACCAGTCCACTAACACCCAGGATGTGACCCACACCAGTCCACTAACACCCAGGATGTGACCCACACCAGTCCACTAACACCCAGGATGTGACCCACACCAGTCCACTAACACCCAGGATGTGATCCACACCAGTCCACTAACACCCAGGATGTGACCCACACCAGTCCACTAACACCCAGGATGTGACCCACACCAGTCCACTAACACCCAGGATGTGACCCACACCAGTCCACTAACACCCAGGATGTGACCCACACCAGTCCACTAACATCCAGGATGTGACCCACACCAGTCCACTAACACCCAGGATGTGACCCACACCAGTCCACTGACACCCAGGATGTGACCCACACCAGTCCACTAACACCCAGGATGTGACCCACACCAGTCCACTAACACCCAGGATGTGACACACACCAGTCCACTAACACCCAGGATGTGACCCACACCAGTCCACTAACACCCAGGATGTGACCCACACCTGGAATCGAAAACAGACCCTCGCCGTGTGAAGCGAGAGCGTTAGCCACCAGGCCACCAGAGCGTCACATACATAGGATGGTCACATACAAAGAGCTGGTCATATACATAGGGTTGGTCACATACATAGGGCTGGTCACATACATACTGCTGGTCACATACATAGGGCTGGTCACATACATAGGGCTGGTCACATACATAGGGGTCACATTCATAGGGCTGGTCACATACATAGGGCTGGTGACATACATAGGGCTGGTGACATACACAGGGAAGGTCACATGCATAAAGCTGGTCACATACATAGGGTTGGTCACATACATAGGGCTGGTCACATACATAGGGCTGCTCACATAAATAGGGTTGGTCACATACATAGGGCTGGTCACATACATAGGGCTGGTCACATATATAGGGCTGGTCACATACATAGGGCTGGTCACATACATAGGGTTGATCACATACATAGGGCTGGTTACATACATAGGGCTAGTCACTTATATAGGGCTGGTCACATACATAGGGTTGGTCACATACATAGGGCTGGTCACATACATAGGGCTGGTCACATACATAAAGCTGGTCACATACATAGGGTTGGTCACATACATAGGATCGGTCACATGCATAGGGCTGGTCACATACATAGGGCTCGTCTCATAATAGGGCTGGTCACATACATAGGGTTGGTCACATACATTGGGCTGGTCACATACATAGGGCTGGTCACATACATAGGGCTTGTCACATACATAGGGTTGGTCATATACGTAGGGCTGGTCACGTATATAGGGCTGGTCACATACATAGGGCTGGTCACATACATATGTTTGGTCACATACATAGGGCTGGTCATATACATAGGGTTGGTCACATACATAGGGCTGGTCACATACATAGGACTGGTCACATATATAGGGTTGGTCACATACATAGGGCTGGTCTCATACATAGGGTTGGTCACATACATATGGCTGGTCACATACATAGGGCTGGTCACATACATAGGGCTTGTCACATGCATAGGGTTGGCTACATACATTGGGATGGTCACATACATAGGGTTGGTCACATACATAGGGCTGGTCACGTATATGGGACTGGTCACATCCAGAGGGCTGGTCACATACATAGGGCTGGTCACATACATAGGGCTGATAACATACATAGGGCTGGTCACATACATAGGGTTGGTCACATACATAGGGATGGTCACAAACATAGGGTTGGTCACATACAAAGGGTTGGTCACATACATAGGGATGGTCACATACATAGGATTTGCCACATACATAGGGCTGGTCACATACATAGGGCTGGTCACATACATAGAGTTGGTCACATACATAGGGATGGTCACATACATAGAGTTGGTCACATACTTAGGGCTGGTCACATACATAGGGTTGGTCACATAAATAGGGCTGATCACATACATAGGGCTGGTCACATACATAGGCCCGGGCAAATGCGTAGGATTGGTCACAAAATAGGGCTGGTTACATACATAGGGCAGGTCACATTCATAGGGCTGGCCACATACATTGGGATGGTCACATACATAGGGTTGGTCACATACATAGGGCTGGTCACATACATAGGGTTGGTCACATACATAGGGCTGGTCACGTATATGGGGCTGGTCACATCCATAGGGCTGGTCACATACATAGGGCTGGTCACATACATAGGGCTGATAACATACATAGGGCTGGTCACATACATAGGGTTGGTCACATACATAGGGATGGCCACATACATAGGGTTGGTCACATTCAAAGGGTTGGTCACATACATAGGGATGGTCACATACATAGGATTTGCCACATACATAGGGCTGGTCACATACATAGGGCTGGTCACATACATAGAGTTGGTCACATACATAGGGATGGTCACATACATAGGGTTGGTCACATACATAGGGATGGTCACATACATAGGGTTGGTCACATAAATAGGGCTGGTCACATACATAGGGTTGGTCACATACACAAGGTTGGTCACATACATAGGGTTGGTCACATACAAAGGACTGGTCACATATATAGGGCTGGGCACATACATAGGGCTGGTCACATACATAGGGCTGGTCACATACATAGAGTTGGTCACATACTTAGGGCTGGTCACATACATAGGGTTGGTCACATAAATAGGGCTGATCACATACATAGGGCTGGTCACATACATAGGCCCGGGCAAATGCGTAGGACTGGTCACATAAATAGGGCTGGTTACATACATAGGGCTGGTCACATTCATAGGGCTGGTCACATACATAGGGCTGGTCACATACATAGGGCTGGTCACATTCACAGGGATGGTCACATTCACATTGTTGGTCATATATATAAAGCTGGTCACATACATAAGGCTGGTCACATACACAGGGCCAGTCACATGCGTAGGGTTGTTCACATACATAGTGCTGTTTACTTACCTATGGCAGGTCACGTACATAGAGCTGGTCACATTCATTGGGTTGGTCACATACATAGGACTGGTCACATATATAGGACTGGTCACATATATAGGGCTGTTCACATACATAGGGCTGGTCACATACATAGGGTTGGTCACATACATAGGGCTGGTCACATACATAGGGTTGGTCACATACATAGGGCTGGTCACATGCACAGGGCTGGTCACATACATAGGGCCGGTCACATGCATAGGGCTTGTCACATACACAGGGCTGGTTATATACATAGGGCTGGTCACATACATAGGGCTGGTCACATACACAGGGCTGGTCACATACACAGGGCTGGTTACATATATAGGGCTGGTCACATACGTAGGGCTGTTCACATTCTTTGAATTTGGGATTATCATCAGTGTGTCTGCCAAACTGCCAGAAGTACTTGTAGTGTGTGTGTGTGTGTGTGTGTGTGTGTGTGTGTGTGTACTCACCTAGTTGTACTCACCTAGTTGAGGTTGCGGGGGTCGAGTCCGAGCTCCTGGCCCCGCCTCTTCACTGATCGCTACTAGGTCACTCTCCCTGAGCCGTGAGCTTTATCATACCTCTGCTTAAAGCTATGTATGGATCCTGCCTCCACTACATCGCTTCCCAAACTATTCCACTTACTGACTACTCTGTGGCTGAAGAAATACTTCCTAACATCCCTGTGATTCATCTGTGTCTTCAGCTTCCAACTGTGTCCCCTTGTTACTGTGTCCAATCTCTGGAACATCCTGTCTTTGTCCACCTTGTCAATTCCTCTCAGTATTTTGTATGTCGTTATCATGTCCCCCCTATCTCTCCTGTCCTCCAGTGTCGTCAGGTTGATTTCCCTTAACCTCTCCTCGTAGGACATACCTCTTAGCTCTGGGACTAGTCTTGCTGCAAACCTTTGCACTTTCTCTAGTTTCTTCACGTGCTTGGCTATGTGTGGGTTCCAAACTGGTGCCGCATACTCCAATATGGGCCTAACGTACACTGTGTACAGGGTCCTGAATGATTCCTTATTAAGATGTCGGAATACTGTTCTGAGGTTTGCTAGGCGCCCATATGCTGCAGCAGTTATTTGGTTGATGTGCGCTTCAGGAGATGTGCCTGGTGTTATACTCACCCCAAGATCTTTTTCCTTGAGTGAGGTTTGTAGTCTCTGACCCCCTAGACTGTACTCCGTCTGCGGCCTTCTTTGCCCTTCCCCAATCTTCATGACTTTGCACTTGGTGGGATTGAACTCCAGGAGCCAATTGCTGGACCAGGTCTGCAGCCTGTCCAGATCCCTTTGTAGTTCTGCCTGGTCTTCGATCGAGTGAATTCTTCTCATCAACTTCACGTCATCTGCAAACAGGGACACCTCAGAGTCTATTCCTTCCGTCATGTCGTTCACAAATACCAGAAACAGCACTGGTCCTAGGAATGACCCCTGCGGGACCCCGCTGGTCACAGGTGCCCACTCTGACACCTCGCCACGTACCATGACTCGCTGCTGTCTTCCTGACAAGTATTCCCTGATCCATTGTAGTGCCTTCCCTGTTATCCCTGCTTGGTCCTCCAGTTTTTGCACCAATCTCTTGTGTGGAACTGTGTCAAACGCCTTCTTGCAGTCCAAGAAAATGCAATCCACCCACCCCTCTCTCTCTTGTCTTACTGCTGTCACCATGTCATAGAACTCCAGTAGGTTTGTGACACAGGATTTCCCGTCCCTGAAACCATGTTGACTGCTGTTGATGAGATCGTTCCCTTCTAGGTGTTCCACCACTCTTGTGTGTGTGTGTGTGTGTGTGTGTGTGTGTGTGTGTGTGTGTGTGTGTGTGTGTGTACTCAAATATTTGTGGTTGCAAGCGTCGATTCGTAGCTCCTGGCCCCGTTTCTTCGCTGGTCGTTACTAGAGGCACTGTCTCCCTGCTGTAAGACCTTTATTATACCTGTTCTTGAAGCTATGTATGAATCCAGCCCCCCTCCCTACATCACTCTCCAGATTGTTCCACTTCCTGACAACTCTGTGACTGAAACAAATACTTTCTAACATCTCTGTGACTCATCAGAGTTTTCAACTTCCAGTTGTGTTCCATCTCTGAAAAATTCTGTCACGATCTGCCTTGTCAGTTCCTCTCGGTATTTTTTATGCTGTCATCATATCCCCCCTATCTCTCCTGTCCTCCAGTGTCGTTAGGTTTATTTCCCTTAACCTTTCCTCGCAGGACATCACTCTTAGCCTCAGGATTAGTCTTGTTGCAAGCTTTTGTCCCCTTCTCTAATTTCTCAACGTGCTTGACTAGGTGTGGGTTCCAAACTGGTGCTAAGTACACCAATATAGGCGTTACGTGTACAGTGTCTTGAATACAGATGTTTTTTGACATGTTGAGGGGCTTGATTGAATCGAAAGAGACTGCTAAGACCGGCTTTGGCTATGTTGATCTTTTTAGTTACATGAGATGTTGAGTGGAGCAGCCTGTCTATTTCATATCCCAAAATCTTGTTAGGGTTTCTAATGGCTACAGGTGTACCTCTGATGGAGATACCGCCTTTATCTTCAATTGTTGATGCAAAACATCCTATCGTGCTAACAAGGACCTTGTCAGGATTAGTCGTAATTCTCCATTTCTTCTCCCAATTAGATGTTCGACGAAGTTCAATATTCATTTTTTCTATGACTCTCTCATACTTGTATTTTCCTGTTACCGGAGTTGATGAGATGACATGAATAACATCATCTGCAAACTGTGTCACAATTGTGTCATTAAACTCTGGTTGAGGAAGGTCATTCACATAAATGTTGAACAGAAGTGGACTTAGACAAGAACCTTGTGGAACACCAGCCGTCGGTATAAAAGGCTCTGTCGACCTGCCATGAAAGGTGGGAATGATTTTTCTTTGAGTTAAGAAATTATGTATTAATCTCAGAAAAGTCCAGTTATGGTCTGGTAGGTCAATGAGTTTGTATATAAGGCCATCATGCCATAAGCTATCAAAAGCTTTATGAACATCTCTGGTGGCAATTAAGGCAAGATTGCCCTGATGTTTTAGACTTGCTACAGTGTCAAAAATAACATTTATTGCATGATTGGTACCTCTATGTGTTCTAAAGCCAAATTGTTTTTCAGTAAACAAGTGATTAAACTCCATATAGTAATTCAATCTGTTGGAAATGACCTTCTCAAGAACTTTTCCAGTGACTTCAAGTAAAGATATAGGTCTATAGTTCCCAGGTTGGTGGATGTCCTTATTGGGCTTAGCAAGAAAGATCATCGTAGCAGTCTTAAAAACAACTGGAAAATGTCCTGAGGCCAAGATGGAATTAAAGATATTTACCAAGGACTGTTTACAATTTCTAGGTAGGAACTTTATCTGTTCCATTGTTATTCCAGAGAGGCCAGGGGCTCTATTTCGCATTCTTCCAATAACCTGACTTATCTCTAGTAATGTAATAGGTCTAGTAAGCGGGTGGGTATCTTCAAGAGTTGAAGTATCGATGGAAGGTAGTGGTTGTAGATCATCCAAGTTCTCATCTCTCCATTCATTTACCAACTGATAATGATTATTGTTAAATTGACGACTGTTATTGTGGGAGAGAATTTTCTCCCATACATCACCCATCAAATTAGCCTGGTCCTGTGGATCGTCAAGTTTAATTTCAACATCATCATCCTCATCAGTGAAGGTATGAACTAGGTAGTTAGGAGCCTTGTGTTTTGCCCCTAAAAGTTGTCGGATCTTACTCCAAAATTTTGCTGGTTCACGTTTATACTGATTAGCTTGAAGAACTAGAAATTTCCATATGTCCCGTTTGTGTTGACTAATCATGTTAATTAATTCGTGCCTTATTCGGTGCAGTGTAGTTGCTGGTGGTTGTCGTGTTTGAAGATGCCTTCGACATTCTGCTTGATAATTTCTTAAAGTGTCTCTAATTTCTCTAGTAGGTTTATATTGTTGATATATCTTTGTGGAAGCTAATTGACAAGTTGCATTAGTAGCTTCAATTATTCGATTGTGCAGGGACTGGATTGCATCATCAATTGCACTGGAAGGTAGATTTTCCAATGACACAATTTCATCGTCACCCAGATATGCCCTGAAGGGGTCAAATCCTAGGGTGTTAAGATTAGGTTTAGGAGTTACAGGTATTCTAAATGGAGAAGTTTGTAGTTGTATTATAACAGGGATATGGTCAGATCCTACATTTCCACCAGGAGATATACGACAGTGAAAGATGTCACAGTCTCTGTTTGTCAGTACTATATCTGGTGTCCCTGGATGAGGTCCAATGTACGATTTGAAGAATGGGCCTTGAAATGACAAGTTTCTAGCTGTCATGATATTAAAGAGTTGTTTTCCTTTTAAGTCACCCAGTGGAATACCAGCTCCACAGTTGAAGAGGGCAGGGTGATGAGCATTAAAATCTCCAGCTAGAATTGTTGGAATATTTCTGCTTAATATCCTATGTAGAGGAATTGACTCTATATATTGTTGTCTCGGGGGAAAATATCCAGTTACTATCACTAGTTGTCCATGTGACGTTGTTAGTTCTATTGCAAGAATGTTATCTTCATCCACATGAATATTTTTAAATGTATAGCCTAATTTAACTAAGATGGCTACGCCACTAAATGGTCCTCTCGATTTCTCCACAGTACAGTATCCACGTAATTTAATATGTTGATCAACTCTTGCAGCTGTCTCGTTCAGAAGTATAACATCGGGATTTAAAATTATGTAGTTCACCCTCAAGGAGGTAACGGTTATTAAAGAAATGTTGAACATTAAGTTGGAAAATTGTAATTCCCATTATTTCTTGCACTTCGCTCGTGCACTGCGGTCTGAACGCCTGCAAGTAGTGTCATGTTTATTATCCACACTATCCCTGCTGGACTCGTCAAGGGGAGTTTACCTGGAGTTTACCTGGAGAGAGTTCCGGGGGTCAACGCCCCCGCGGCCCGGTCTGTGACCAGGCCTCCTGGTGGATCAGAGCCTGATCAACCAGGCTGTTGCTGCTGGCTGCACGCAAACCAACGTACGAGCCACAGCCCGGCTGATCAGGAACTGACTTTAGGTGCTTGTCCAGTGCCAGCTTGAAGACTGCCAGGGGTCTGTTGGTAATCCCCCTTATGTGTGCTGGGAGGCAGTTGAACAGTCTCGGGCCCCTGACACTTATTGTATGGTCTCTTAACGTGCTATTGACACCCCTGCTTTTCATTGGGGGGATGCTGCATCGTCTGCCAAGTCTTTTGCTTTCGTAATGAGTGATTTTCGTGTGCAAGTTCGGTACTAGTCCCTCTAGGATTTTCTAGGTGTATATAATCATGTATCTCTCCCTCCTGCGTTCCAGGGAATACAGGTTTAGGAACCTCAAGCGCTCCCAGTAATTGAGGTGTTTTATCTCCGTTATGCGCGCCGTGAAAGTTCTCTGTACATTTTCTAGGTCGGCAATTTCACCTGCCTTGAAAGGTGCTGTTAGTGTGCAGCAATATTCCAGCCTAGATAGAACAAGTGACCTGAAGAGTGTCATCATGGGCTTGGCCTCCCTAGTTTTGAAGGTTCTCATTATCCATCCTGTCATTTTTCTAGCAGATGCGATTGATACAATGTTATGGTCCTTGAAGGTGAGATCCTCCGACATGATCACTCCCAGGTCTTTGACGTTGGTGTTTCGCTCTATTTTGTGGCCAGAATTTGTTTTGTACTCTGATGAGGGAACTGCTGCGTAGTTGCTTGTGTATTAAAAATGCCATCATCTTCACTAGAGGTGGTAATATTAACAGACTCATTAGAATCGTTAGAGTCATCATCAGAAAACGGAGGTATGATATTCCCAGTTACAGGAAGCAGAGGCTCGTGAGAGTTAATGGGAGACTGTGGAGCCTCCAAGGGAAAATTAGGTAGGCAAGGTGAGTTACCTTGGGATAGTTCCTGTTCAACAGGATCAGCTTCAATAGCGGGAGAGTAGGCACCACTTTCTGGGGCATTGTTATGTTCAGGTGTTGACTTATCAGGTTGAGGGGAGTTGACAACCTAGGTATGCAAGGTGGGCGATCCCTGGGCCAGGGAAGACTTAGGCTTATTTTTAGATGTAGAGTATGGTACATACTTCTTGTTATGAGAAGGCTGGGTCATAATAGCCTTCACATTTTCTGGGATAGTGATGGGAGTGATCCCATTAGCCATTAACAGATCATTTAAAACCTGAGAGCAGAGTTGAATGTCACCACCTGCTATGTCTTTGGCCATCATGTACATTAGTTGTGCTCTCGTCATATCCCCGGTTGTGGATACCTGAGACATAGGAGATGATACTGAACCTTGTTGTTGCGTTTGTGTATGTTGTAGGTGGGGCGCTCCAAGAGGGGCAGAATTCCAAACATTGGAACCATTGGTAGACCTGAGGAGTCCCACTTGATCCAGGCAGAGCTGGGAAGGAAGTTTGGGACATCGTTGGCGGTGCCTGGGGAGTGGTCTTCTTAGAAGTGGACAGTTTCTTGGCTTCAATAATTTTCTGCATTTCCTTTTTCCTTTCAAATTCAATTCAAATTCAAAGTTTATTCTCTATAAAGATTACAATGTTGAATTTACAGAATTTGGTTGTTGTGTGGTTTACATGTAGTTAAATAATGATTACAGAGTGTACCACTAGAACGCCTAGCATGGCTAGGCATTTCGGGCAGACTTAGTTTAATTCTTTATTTTAAAATATTACAAATTATGAGGTAAGTTGGTATTATGGCTAAGTGACTAAATACTAGTTTGTGAGTTTAGCAATGTGAATGCTTTTGTTTTGGCACAGTACATAGTTTCAGTATTGGAGTATCATAGGATTCATTATTTTAAGACTGAGATTAATATTTCTGTTTATGGTCAAATGGGTGAGTGAGTGTAAGTGTGAACCACCAGGTGGTATTCGTGTAGTTAGTTGATGGGGTTTATCAGGGAGATAAGATGTTTTCTAATGGTAGTTTTGAAGGTGATGAATGTGTCTGCAGTTCTAGAGTTCTCAGGTAGGGTATTCCAGATTTTAGGGCCTTTGACATACATTGAATTTTTGTAAAGGTTTAGTCGGACATGGGAAATGTCGTAGAGATGTTTGTGTCTGGTGTTATGCCTGTGGGTTCTGTCACAACTATCAAGAAAGCGTTTTAGGTCAAGGTTGATATTGGAGTTTAAGGTCCTGTAGATGTAGATTGCACAGTAGTAAGTGGGGATGTACTGAACAGGGAGTAAGTTTAGATCTATGAAGAGTGGGGGGGTGTGTTGCCAGGGATGGGATTTAGTGATTATTCTTACTGCAGCTTTTTGTTGGGTTATTATTGGCTTTAGGTGTGTTGCTGCAGTTGATCCCCAAGCACAAATAGCATAGGTGAGGTATGGATAAATAAGTGAGTGGTATAGTGTGAGAAGGGCATTTTGCGGCACGTAGTATCGTATCTTGGAGAGGATCCCAACCGTTTTGGATTCTTTTTTGGTTATGTGTTGGATATGGGTGCTGAAATTCAGGTTGTTGTCAAGGTATAAGCCTAGGAATTTGCCCTCATTATGTCTGGTAATTAGAGTGTTGTCGATCTTAATGTTAATTTGTGCATCTCCTGCTCTGCTACCAAACATAATATAGTAGGTTTTGTCAGTGTTAAGCGTAAGTTTATTGGCTGTCATCCAAGTCGATATTTTGATCAGCTCCTCGTTAACAATGGTGTTGAGGGTGGCAAGATTAGGGTGAGAGATGACATAAGTCGTGTCGTCAGCAAAGAGAATGGGTTTCAGGTGTTGGGATACGTTTGGAAGATCATTGATGTATATGAGGAAGAGCAGGGGACCAAGGACACTTCCCTGTGGAACTCCAGTATCAAGTGGCCGTGTTGTTGATGCTGTGTCTTTAATGGTAACATACTGATACCTATTAGTAAGGTAAGATTTGAAATAAGCAAGCGCATGGCCTCTTATACCGTAATGGTCAAGTTTGTGGAGTAGGATGTCGTGGTGTACTGTGTCAAAAGCTTTTCTTAGGTCAATAAAAATTCCTAGTGGATATTCCTTATTTTCCAATGCTGTGTAAAGCAGATCTAGCATTTTTATGATTGCATCATTAGTGCTTTTATTTTTCCTAAATCCAAATTGGCAAGGGTTGAGTATGTTTTGTGCTGTTATAAATGAATATAGTCTCCAGGTCTCTTTTATATCTCCTCTAGTGTCAGTGAATCTACTGGAGTAGTATAGTTGTTTGGCTTTCTTTATTACTTTGGTGAGAGCTGATGAATAGTGTTTAAGAGTATCTTTGTGTATTAAGCCCTGTCTATATTGCTTTTCATATTGGTGTTTCTTGTCAATGGATTTCAGAATGGTGCTGGTTAGCCATGGGCAACCAAGCCGTTTGTTTGTGATCTGTTTCGTTTTTATAGGACAATGTTTGTTGTATAGTCTAAGTAATTTGTTAAGAAAAATGTCTGTCCAGTCATCAATACCATCAACAATCTCTAGGTCAGTTGTGAACTTCCTTACTGAGGCCTCGTCATGGAGTCTAAATGAGACTTTGTTGTATTCAAGTGGTAGTTTATTAATGTTTGTCAGGAGGAAGGTAGGGTAGTGGTCTGTAGTGCTATCTGTGATTATCCCTGATTTAAGGGGGGCTAGTATATTGGTCCATATTTGGTCTATTATGGTTGCACTTGTCTCAGTGAGCCTGGTTGGTTTAGTTATTGTTGGTATGAGAAGTGTGTTGTTCATATTGTTGATGAAATCAGTTACAGGCTGATCATCTAGTAAGCCAAGGTTGATGTTGAAGTCTCCAGCTAAGAGAAGGTGGTGCTTATTCATTTGTCTGTTTGTTATTAGTGACTTTAATTTCTCACTGAAATTTGGGATGTTTGTGTGAGGTATCCGGTAAATGGCACCGATTGTTATAGGTGTCTTAAGTTTTTTTACAATAAAATTAGCAAAAATGTATTCCCCATATTCATCACTAAAGCAAGTGGTGCTAATACAAGATAATTGGTTAGAGTAATAGATTGCAATACCACTCCCAACTTGGTTTGGTCTGCAGTTGTGAATTGCTGTGTATCCTGGTAGAGGGTAGATATCTATTGTGTCCTGCTTAAGCCAGGTCTCAGTAAGAATAATGCAGGAGAAGGGTGTCTTTAGTGATTCAAGGAGTGCCAGGAGGTCATCATAGTGTTTGCTTAAGGACCTGATGTTGTAGTTAAGTACTGATAGACTTTTAGCATTGTTTAGGATAGTGCTGGCTTGTGATGCTGTGTAATAAAGGCAGTTACTTTCCAATAGGTTTAGGTTGGGTGTCAGATTATGGAGGTTTAGATCAGGGTCAACGTGATCAATCATCTTCTACGTTTAAATTATGGTTATTTATATCCTGAGTTGTGTGTTGAGTTCTAGTACTGATATCTGTAGTGGTGGGAAGTTTGGACAAGTATATAGCTAGAGTATTTTGGTCATATAGAGTATAGTCACTACTACACATAATGAAGTTGATGTTGTCTGTGTGTTGTGCTGGAATGAACTAAAGTACAACTAGGTATAAACTAGTAATATAAAAATACAAATTTAAAATAGAACAAGACTCTCACTTGTAATTGCACTAAGGTCTAATAATGACTTTTGTGGAGTCTATGTTTTGAGCTAGAATGAGCTATAGTACAACTAGATTTAATATAATGATATAAAAAAGGCACAAGACTCTCAACTGTAATTGCATTAAGGTGTTATATAAGTTGTTTACAAGAATTAGAGTATAACTAGATTTAAATTGACAAGATAAAATATACAAGTTAAGGTAGCAAAAGAATAAAAAAAAGTAGAAAAAAAAAATATATGAAGTAGTTGGTACTAGTTAGCAAAAGATAGTTAAGGGCCTTGAACAATAATATAATTGAAATATACACTAATTGCACACACAATATAGTCACTAAGATATGAAAACAATCTTAGAGTAGGAATTATAATACAAACTTATAATATAAAAATACAAATTGAAATGGTACTTGCAATTGCACTAGAGTCTGGTATATGTTGTTGACAAGATCAGGAGTATAACTAGATTTAAATTGACAAAATAAAATTCACAATTAAAGTACCAAAAGAATAATAGTAAAAAATAACAATGGTAATGTCTTGGTTATAATATGATAGTAAGATGGTAGACAGGTACACAGGTACACAGGTACACAGGTACACAGGTGTACAGGTACACAGGTACACAGGTACACAGGTACACAGGTACAGAGGCACACAAGTACACAGGTACACAGGTACACAAGTACACAGGTACACAGGTACGCAGGTACACAGGTACACAGGTACACAAGTACACAGGTACACAGGTACACAGGTACACAGGTACATAGGTACACAGGTACACAGGTACAAAGGATAATATAAAGGTTGGAGTTGAATATACAAACTTGAAAATTTGGCAACAAAATGTTATGGGAAGTATAAAATAATGATTAATGTACAAAAGTAAAATTGACTGGTAGTAAATATGGTGTTTAATAAAATTTTAGTAAGTAATAATGATTACAAAAAAAGTGAAAAAGTAATGTTTATTTCATTCAATATTGCACTGGTAGTTATACTTGAGGTTATATGGCAGCACAAGGTAATTAAGAGTACTCTAAGATAGTAAATGTGGTATTAAAACAGGTAAAGGTAATTAGACAAGTAATGGTTATTAAATGTCAAAAATGTTAAGAGTAAATTGAAATTATAGTAAGAATGGTAATTATTAATTTTAGTAAGTAATATCAATTGATAGTATTTAAAAAAATATGAGGTAGTAATATGGACAGAGAAAGTATCAATTCAGGTAATGTTTAAGCAAACAATAGTAAATAAGAAAATTACATAAGGTGACTTATGCTTACTAGTAAAATCACAAAATGAGGTAGTTGATTATTTAAATACTAAGAGATTGCATAATGAAATTTGAACAATAATGGAGCAAAACATACACTACATTACGTAGGCTTTTAAGTTGGACATTGTTTAGTTATTCTCTGTAAGATTAGTATCCCTGAGAAATCGTGATAGATCATTCTCGTTCGTTATTGTGTACAGTTGACCTACATTTGTTTTCCTAACTAGAATTTTCCCATCCCGTGTGAAGCATTGGTGTATTGTGTCGTTATTCTCCCGCTTAAGTTTTCTGGCTCTATACAGGAGGTTCTGACGTTTTTTGGTAAGACACTCGTTTATGTATACCTCTTTCTTTACTTTAATAGATGCAATAATTAAGTCTTTTTTCCTGTCATGTGAGTGGGATCTAAGCATAACACTTTTTCTACCATGGGATCCTAGTAACCTGGCTTCTTTTATTTCTGACTCTGGTACAATAACACTTGTTTGGTCCTTTATGATCTGCAGAGTAATTTCTTTACTGTTTGTTTGGTTCATATCACTGGGAAAAAGTGGACTGTTAACTATTACTGCGTCCGATAGTTTATCTTGTTCAGTTTTATCTTCTTGGAGAGCAAAGTAGTCGCTGAACTGGTTATCTAAGTTGTTCTTCCATTCTTTTACTGCTTCTTCAACCTTTGTATTAAGAGATATTATTTGTTGGGTATGGCTATCTATGACTGTTTCGATGGTCTTGTCACAGTTAGTCATTCCTGGTGTTGATAACTTTTGTTCAAGACTGAGGATTTTGTTCTCGAGTTGTGTCATCCTGGTGTCTAGTTTTGTTAGCGTCTCTCGAAGATTCATATTTTCAATAACTAAGTTGGAGATGCATGTCTTTAGGGTATCTGGATCGTTGGTCATACCTGAGAGACTACTTGGTAGGTTGAATCCGGGGAAGAGAGGGGAGGATGGGCTGGTGGCAGCCATGTTTGTTGTTATTGTTGTGGTGTCGCCTTGAGCAGGACAAATAGCAGAAACACCATGATGTTTTCCGTTGCAGAGGACACATTTGGGTGTATTTTTATTATTACAATCTCGATATGAATGTTGGCCAGAGCAAATGCTACAAATCTGCCCTTGAGTACTGCATTTGTTGGTGTTATGACCGAAGGCATAACATTTAAAACATTGTGTCACACTGACAAATCGTTCAAGAGAGATTTGGTCAAGTGTACATCTGGTGCCAAAACATTTGAAGCCATTTTGACACACAAGTTTGGCCTCATCAGGTGTCTCAAGTATTAACTTTAAGGTTGAACATTAAAATGGCATAAAATACCGACAGGTTGTTAGGTAAGACACATATGCAACAGTTAGGTATCTTTATTATGAAACGTTTCGCCTACACAGTAGGCTTCTTCAGTCAAGTACAGAAAAGTTGATAGAAGCAGAAGATACTTGAAGACGATGTAATCAGTCCATCACCCTTAAAGTTTTGAGGTGGTCAGTCCCTCAGTCTGGAGAAGAGCATTGTTTCATAGTGTGAAAGGCGAAACGTTTCATAATAAAGATACCTAACTGTTGCATATGTGTCTTACCTAACAACTTTAAGGTTACCTTGTTGTTATTAGGTTTTGAGAATTTATGTGCTTCGACAACCCTAAATTCAGAATTCTCTGTATTAAAGTCCTCAACAATTTCATTCACTGTGCTATGTCTCATGAAACTGTTAATTCTGGCAACAAACACAGTCCTCTGAGCTTGATAGCTCTCAGGTGCAACTGGGGTAACACCAGAAGTCTTCAGTTTGTCAAGCACATCATGCTTCAGCAGTTGAAGTAACTCTTCTTCCGAAGAGAGGAGAAGTACTGCTCCAGCGTGGGTTTGAAAAACATCCACTGGAGCAACAGTTGAGTTCGAGCAAATACATGCTAGAATTTCTTTCATCGACATTTTATTTCCATCAATACGTAATCTTACTCGTATCCTCGCCATGATGTCTAGGAAGGAACATCTGGCAGAGGAGTTTCTTAACAAAAAGGGAACTTTCCTTGATGTTATTCTAGCATCCTATTTCAGCTGACTTATGAAGGTCAGCCCCTAAGATAGCCTACCCTCGAGTTTACCTGGAGTTTACCTGGAGAGAGTTCCGGGGGTCAACGCCCCCGCGGCCCGGTCTGAGACCAGGCCTCCTGGTGGATCAGAGCCTGATCAACCAGGCTGTTGCTGCTGGCTGCACGCAAACCAACATACGAGCCACAGCCCGGCTGATCCGGAACTGACTTTAGGTGCTTGTCCAGTGCCAGCTTGAAGACTGCCAGGGGTCTGTTGGTAATCCCCCTTATGTGTGCTGGGAGGCAGTTGAACAGTCTCGGGCCCCTGACACTTATTGTATGGTCTCTTAACGTGCTAGTGACACCCCTGCTTTTCATTGGGGGGATGGTGCATCGTCTGCCAAGTCTTTTGCTTTCGTAGTGGGTGATTTTCGTGTGCAAGTTCGGTACTAGTCCCTCTAGGATTTTCCAGGTGTATATAATCATGTATCTCTCCCTCCTGCGTTCCAGGGAATACAGGTTTAGGAACCTCAAGCGCTCCCAATAATTGAGGTGTTTTATCTCCGTTATGCGCGCCGTGAAAGTTCTCTGTACATTTTCTAGGTCGGCAATTTCACCTGCCTTGAAAGGTGCTGTTAGTGTGCAGCAATATTCCAGCCTAGATAGAACAAGTGACCTGAAGAGTGTCATCATGGGCTTGGCCTCCCTAGTTTTGAAGGTTCTCATTATCCATCCTGTCATTTTTCTAGCAGATGCGATTGATACAATGTTATGGTCCTTGAAGGTGAGATCCTCCGACATGATCACTCCCAGGTCTTTGACGTTGGTGTTTCGCTCTATTTTGTGGCCAGAATTTGTTTTGTACTCTGATGAAGATTTAATTTCCTCATGTTTACCATATCTGAGTAATTGAAATTTCTCATCGTTGAACTTCATATTGTTTTCTGCAGCCCACTGAGTAGTGAGGGGAAAGAGCCCAAGGCAAAGATCGGCCGGATTTTAAAAAACCACACGGGCTACCGGATGGTCAAAATGCCTTGTGTTAACTCGCCAAAGCGAAGTTGCCGAGAAAGAAGAAGATAGGAAAGTCAGAAGGATAGCAATGTATGTAGTGTGTGGGCCAGTGTTGATGTTTGGGTGAGGGGAGGATGGGGAAGGATGGGGGGATGGGGATGAGAGGGGTGAACAAGCAAGCAAGTCACCGCCTTACCCTCTTGATGGGATGGGGCTCGAAGTGACTGCCAGCAAGTTTCCTCTCAGCTCTGGTGAAGAACTACTCAGGATAACCCAAGAAAATTATCGAGCAACAGTGTTCAGAGTTGCTCAGCTGAAGAGCAGGAACGACGACGTCTTCTCTCCACGGTGGCTGGGCTGCTTCTCATTTGTCATTTATCTTCTTGTCTCTTTGTGACACCAAGACACCCGCACTAAAAGAGGAGTCCTCACTGGATTCTTCTTGAGAGCTCTTCGCATCTCCAGCCCTTGTTTACTTGAAGAAGAATGTACTTACATAACACAAGCCTTTACACGTCTTCAGTTCCCATCTTTCTTCATCCGAGATTGCAGACTCAAGGCACAAGCTATCCTCAACAAACCGCCCATGGAACAGCCCCCTAAACAGTTCATAGTACTCCCATGTGGCGATGTTGCCACGAATACTCGCCGGGCACTTGCTATGAGTAACATCAACGTTTCCACCATAAACACATCATCTATCAAAGACCTCACTACGAAACGCAGCCCCACACCTCTAACTTCTACAGCAGGAGTCTACACTATTCCCTGTGGGTTCTGTCCCAAGAAATATGTAGGCGAGACAGGCAGAGATCTTGCAGTCCGCCTGAATGAGCATCGCAATGCCTCTAACAGAGACGATGTAAGGTACGCCTGTGTCCTCCACAGAGACTCCACGGGGCAGTTGATGAACTGGAATGAGGCACAACTCGTTCTCACCGAACCAGACCTCAGACGCCGACGGTGCCTAGAAGCCTCACTAATCGCCGTCACCGACACTATAGGACGTAACACTGGAAACTACAAAATTTCAAAAACATTGGCATACATGAGCACCACCAACCCAACAACACAGGAGTCACATGATTTCATCGTCTACCCGTCCTCATCACAACATGACATTCCTCAGGTCACGTGCGTCACTCACACCTCACTCTCCGCCTATATATATATATATATATAATGTCT
This sequence comes from Cherax quadricarinatus, assembly GCF_038502225.1. Taxonomy (NCBI): domain Eukaryota; kingdom Metazoa; phylum Arthropoda; class Malacostraca; order Decapoda; family Parastacidae; genus Cherax; species Cherax quadricarinatus. The sequence continues at coordinate 33,990,065 of NC_091324.1, forward strand.
TTCTACCTCTGTATGTTAGAAGTGATCAAGGTCCCAGGACCGAAACGTTTTCTAATAAATATGTCATAGTGTTTGCTTACGTGTCTTTCTAAACCAACTTGTCGGTATTTATTACCAAGGTTTATACCACATGTACTTGTATACCTTGTACATGTACTTGTATACTTTGTACATGTACTTGTATACCTTGTACATGTACTTGTATACTTTGTACATGTACTTGTATACCTTGTACATGTACTTGTATACTTTGTACATGTACTTGTATACCTTGTACATGTACTTGTATACCTTGTACATGTACTTGTATACTTTGTACATGTACTTGTATACCTTGTGCATGTACTTGTATACCTTGTGCATGTACTTGTATACCTTGTACATGTACTTGTATACCTTGTACATGTACTGGTAGCAAATGAAGATATTATTATTATTATTATTATTATTATTATTATTATTATTATTATTATTATTATTATTATTATTATTATTATTATTATTATTATTATGTAAACTGTATTTACTCGGTGTATATATACTGAGATATATACATCTTATTAAACATAAAGTTTGAGATGTTCAGTTCTCGGTGTGTATGTAAGGAATGATACCCATCTAGGCGAATATAAATTGATATATAAACAGCTCTTGCTATGCACACCCACCCACATCCTTCATAATATATTCACTGACAGATATTCATTTCTCAAGAAGAAACATTGTATCTTCTTACATTGTATATTTCACTTTAGAGTAATGTCTGAGGCAGCTACAGTGAGAAGCTCTGTTCCACAAGGCACAGTACTCGCTCCCAGTGTTCCACAAGGCACAGTACTCGCTCCCAGTGTTCCACAAGGCACAGTACTCGCTCCTAGTGTTCCACAAGGCACAGTACTCGCTCCCAGTGTTCCACAAGGCACAGTACTCGCTCCCAGTGTTCCACAAGGCACAGTACCCGCTCCCAGTGTTCCACAAGGCACAGTACTCGCTCCCAGTGTTCCACAAGGCACAGTACTCGCTCCTAGTGTTCCACAAGGCACAGTACTCGCTCCCAGTGTTCCACAAGGCACAGTACTCGCTCCCAGTGTTCCACAAGGCACAGTACCCGCTCCCAGTGTTCCACAAGGCACAGTACTCGCTCCCAGTGTTCCACAAGACACAGTACTCGCTCCCAGTGTTCCACAAGACACAGTACTTGCTCCCAGTGTTCCACAAGACACAGTACTTGCTCCCAGTGTTCCACAAGACACAGTACTCGCTCCCAGTGTTCCACAAGACACAGTACTCGCTCCCAGTGTTCCACAAGACACAGTACTTGCTCCCAGTGTTCCACAAGACACAGTACTTGCTCCCAGTGTTCCATAAGACATAGTACTCGCTCCCAATGTTTCACAAGGCACAGTACTCACTCCCAGTGTTCCACAAGGCACAGTACTCGCTCCCAGTGTTCCACAAGACACAGTACTTGCTCCCAGTGTTCCATAAGACATAGTACTCGCTCCCAATGTTTCACAAGGCACAGTACTCGCTCCCAGTGTTCCACAAAGCACAGTACTCGCTCCCAGTGTTCCACAAGGCACAGTACTCGCTCCCAGTGTTCCATAAGACATAGTACTCGCTCCCAGTGTTCCACAAGGCACAGTACTCGCTCACAGTGTTCCACAAGGCACAGTACTCGCTCACAGTGTTCCATAAGACATAGTACTCGCTCCCAGTGTTCCACAAGGCACAGTACTCGCTCCCAGTGTTCCATAATACATAGTACTCGCTCCCAGTGTTCCATAAGACATAGTACTCGCTCCCAGTGTTCCACAAGGCACAGTACTCGCTCCAAGTGTTCCATAAGACATAGTACTCGCTCCCAGTGTTCCACAAGGCACAGTACTCGCTCCCAGTGTTCCATAAGACACAGTACTCGCTCCCAGTGTTTCACAAGGCACAGTACTCGCTCCCAGTGTTCCATAAGACATAGTACTCGCTCCCAGTGTTCCACAAGGCATAGTACTCGCTCCCACTGTTCCATAAGACATAGTACTCGCTCCCAGTGTTCCATAAGACATAGTACTCGCTCCCAGTGTTCCACAAGGCACAGTACTCGCTCACAGTGTTCCAAGACACAGTACTCGCTCACAGTGTTCTATAAGACATAGTACTCGCTCCCAGTGTTCCACAAGGCACAGTACTCGCTCCCAGTGTTCCATAAGACATAGTACTCACTCCCAGTGTTCCATAAGACATAGTACTCGCTCCCAGTGTTCCATAAGACATAGTACTCGCTCCCAGTGTTCCACAAGGCACAGTACTCGCTCCCAGTGTTCCACAAGGCACAGTACTCGCTCCCAGTGTTCCATAAGACATAGTACTCGCTCCCAGTGTTCCATAAGACATAGTACTCGCTCCAGGTGTTCCACGAGGTACAGTACTCGCTCCCAGTGTTCCATAAGACATAGTACTCGCTCCCAGTGTTCCATAAGGCACAGTACTCGCTCTCAGTGTTCCACAAGGCACAGTACTCGCTCCCAGTGTTCCATAAGACATAGTACTCGCTCCCAGTATTCCACAAGGCACAGTACTCGCTCCCATTGTTCCAGAAGACACAGTACTCGCTCCCAGTGTTCCACAAGGCACAGTACTCGCTCCCAGTATTCCACAAGGCACAGTACTCGCTCCCAGTGTTCCATAAGACATAGTACTCGCTCCCAGTGTTCCACAAGGCACAGTATTCGCTCCCACTGTTCCACAAGGCACAGTACTCGCTCCCAGTATTCCATAAGACACAGTACTCGCTCCCAGTGTTTCACAAGGCACAGTACTCGCTCCCAGTGTTCCACAAAACACAGTACTCGCTCCCAGTGTTCCACAAGGCACAGTACTCTCTCGCAGTGTTCCATAAGACATAGTACTCGCTCCCAGTGTTCCATAAGACACAGTACTCGCTCCCAGAGTTTCACAAGGCATAGTACTCGGTCCCAGTGTTCCATAAGACATAGTACTCGCTCCAGGTGTTCCACGAGGCACAGTACTCGCTCCCAGTGTTCCATAAGACATAGTACTCGCTCCCAGTGTTCCATAAGGCACAGTACTCGCTCCCAGTGTTCCACAAGGCACAGTACTCGCTCCCAGTGTTCCATAAGACATAGTACTCGCTCCCAGTGTTCCATAAGGCACAGTACTCGCTCCCAGTGTTCCATAAGACATAGTACTCGCTCCCAGTGTTCCATAAGACATAGTTCTCGCTCCCAGTGTTTCACAAGGCACAGTACTCGCTCCCAGTGTTCCACAAAACACAGTACTCGCTCCCAGTGTTCCACAAGGCACAGTACTCTCTCGCAGTGTTCCATAAGACATAGTACTCGCTCCCAGTGTTCCATAAGACACAGTACTCGCTCCCAGAGTTTCACAAGGCATAGTACTCGGTCCCAGTGTTCCATAAGACATAGTACTCGCTCCCAGTGTTCCACGCGGCACAGTACTCGCTCCCAGTGTTCCATAAGACATAGTACTCGCTCCAGGTGTTCCACGAGGCACAGTACTCGCTCCCAGTGTTCCACAAGGCACAGTACTCGCTCACAGTGTTCCAAGACACAGTACTCGCTCACAGTGTTCTATAAGACATAGTACTCGCTCCCAGTGTTCCACAAGGCACAGTACTCGCTCCCAGTGTTCCATAAGACATAGTACTCACTCCCAGTGTTCCATAAGACATAGTACTCGCTCCCAGTGTTCCATAAGACATAGTACTCGCTCCCAGTGTTCCACAAGGCACAGTACTCGCTCCCAGTGTTCCACAAGGCACAGTACTCGCTCCCAGTGTTCCATAATACATAGTACTCGCTCCCAGTGTTCCATAAGACATAGTACTCGCTCCAGGTGTTCCACGAGGTACAGTACTCGCTCCCAGTGTTCCATAAGACATAGTACTCGCTCCCAGTGTTCCATAAGGCACAGTACTCGCTCCCAGTGTTCCACAAGGCACAGTACTCGCTCCCAGTGTTCCATAATACATAGTACTCGCTCCCAGTGTTCCATAAGACATAGTACTCGCTCCAGGTGTTCCACGAGGTACAGTACTCGCTCCCAGTGTTCCATAAGACATAGTACTCACTCCCAGTGTTCCATAAGACATAGTACTCGCTCCCAGTGTTCCATAAGACATAGTACTCGCTCCCAGTGTTCCACAAGACACAGTGCTCGCTCCCAGTGTTCCACAAGGCACAGTACTCGCTCCCATTGTTCCAGAAGACACAGTACTCGCTCCCAGTGTTCCACAAGGCACAGTACTCGCTCCCAGTATTCCACAAGGCACAGTACTCGCTCCCAGTGTTCCATAAGACATAGTACTCGCTCCCAGTGTTCCACAAGGCACAGTATTCGCTCCCACTGTTCCACAAGGCACAGTACTCGCTCCCAGTATTCCATAAGACACAGTACTCGCTCCCAGTGTTTCACAAGGCACAGTACTCGCTCCCAGTGTTCCACAAAACACAGTACTCGCTCCCAGTGTTCCACAAGGCACAGTACTCTCTCGCAGTGTTCCATAAGACATAGTACTCGCTCCCAGTGTTCCACAAGGCACAGTATTCGCTCCCACTGTTCCACAAGGCACAGTACTCGCTCCCAGTATTCCATAAGACACAGTACTCGCTCCCAGTGTTTCACAAGGCACAGTACTCGCTCCCAGTGTTCCACAAAGCACAGTACTCGTTTCCAGTGTTCCACAAGGCACAGTACTCGCTCCCAGTGTTCCATAAGACATAGTACTCGCTCCCAGTGTTCCATAAGACATAGTACTCGCTCCCAGTGTTCCACAAGGCACAGTACTCGCTCCCAGTGTTCCATAAGACATAGTACTCGCTCCCAGTGTTCCATAAGACATAGTACTCGCTCCCAGTGTTCCATAAGACATAGTACTCGCTCCCAGTGTTCCATAAGACATAGTACTCGCTCCCAGTGTTCCACAAGGCACAGTACTCGCTCCCAGTGTTCCACAAGGCACAGTACTCGCTCCCAGTGTTCCACAAGGCACAGTACTCGCTCCCAGTGTTCCCCAAGACACAGTACTCGCTCCCAGTGTTCCACAAGGCACAGTACTCGCTCCCAGTGTTCCCCAAGACACAGTACTCGCTCCCAGTGTTCCACAAGGCACAGTACTCGCTCCCAGTGTTCCCCAAGACACAGTACTCGCTCCCAGTGTTCCACAAGGCACAGTACTCGCTCCCAGTGTTCCACAAGGCACAGTACTCGCTCCCAGTGTTCCCCAAGACACAGTACTCGCTCCCAGTGTTCCACAAGGCATAGTACTCGCTCCCAGTGTTCCACAAGACACAGTGCTCGCTCCCAGTGTTTCACAAGGCACAGTACTCGCTCCCAGTGTTCCACAAGGCACAGTACTCGCTCCCAGTGTTCCACAAGGCACAGTACTCGCTCCCAGTGTTCCACAAGACACAGTACTCGCTCCCAGTGTTTCACAAGGCACAGTACTCGCTCCCAGTGTTCCACAAGGCACAGTACTCGCTCCCAGTGTTCCACAAGACACAGTACTCGCTCCCAGTGTTCCACAAGACACAGTACTCGCTCCCAGTGTTTCACAAGACACAGTACTCGCTCCCAGTGTTCCACAAGACACAGTACTCGCTTCCAGTGTTCCACAAGGCACAGTACTCGCTCCCAGTATTCCACAAGGCAAAGTACTCGCTCCCAGTGCTCCACAAGGCAAAGTACTCGCTCCCAGTGCTCCACAAGGCAAAGTACTCGCTCCCAGTGCTCCACAAGGCAAAGTACTCGCTCCCATCTTGTTACTTATCCTCATGTCTAACACAGGTAGAGATGTAAGCCATAGCTCCGTGTCTTCCTTTGTGGCTGATACCCGGATCACCATGGCAGTGACCTCCGTCGAAGACACTGCGAGACTAAAAGCAGACATCAACCAAATCTTCAAATATACCTCTCAAAACAATATGAAGTTCATCGAGGAAGAATTTCAACTGTTCATATATGGAAAATTTGTGGAAATTATAAATGTATCAATGTATAAATGCGACAAATTCTAATGATACAATAGAGCAATAAAAATGATGTGAAGGACCTGGGAGTAATAATGTCAGAGGATGTTGCCTTCAAAGACCACAACAATGTATCTACCGCATCTGCTAGGAAAATGATGAGATGGATAATGGGAACTTTCAAAACTAGGGAGACGAAGCCCATGCTGTACACTAACGGCCCCCTTCAAGGCTGGCGACATTGCCAGAACGTTCACGGCACACATAAGTTCGATAAAGTACCTAAATTACTTGGAACGATTGAAGGTCCTTGATCACCATTCCCTGGAATGCAGGCGACAGAGATAAAAACATAACATAAGAAAGAAGGAACACTGCAACAGGCCTACTAACCCATGCGGAGCAGGTACAGGTCCCCCTGGATTAGCCCAATGACCCCCCGGATTAGCCCAATGACCCCCCGGATTACCCCAATGAACCCCCGGATTAGCCCAATGACCCCCCGGATTCGCCCAATGACCCACCCAGTCTGGTCACCTCCACTCCGGGATGGAGCACGGCACCAGACCCAGCAGCACAAGCTAGACAGGTCCAACTCACACCCACCCACACCCACTCATGTATTTATCTAACCTATTTTTAAAACTACACAACGTTTTAGCCTCAATAACTGTACTCGGGAGTTTGTTCCACTCATCCACAACTCTATTACCAAACCAGTGCTTTCCAATATCATTCCTGAATCTGAATTTTTACAACTTGAAACCATTGCTGCGAGTCCTGTCTTGGCTGGAAATTTTCAGCATGCTATTTACATCCTATTTATTTATTCCTGTTTTCCATTTATACACCTCGATCATATCCCCCCTAAACCATATCCCCGGTCGGGATTGAACCCGCGGTCATAGAGTCTCAAAACTCCAGCCCGTCGCGTTAGCCACTAGACCAGCTAGCCACAATAAGATTCATCCAACTAGGTATATTTCTACACCATAGGAAGGTTAGCACAGGCACCTCTGTGACCACAAATGCAAGTTTTTACAGACGAATCTCCAGCTAGCGTGGCCGTGACGAACTCTAGCTCAAGTCCCTTCACTGCCGTCAACATGACTTAAGAAATCGTAATGACACGATTGCAAACAAACCATACCCCCGGCCGGGGGTATGGTTTGTTTGCAATCGTGTCATTACGATTTCTTAAGTCATATCCCCCCTAATTCTACAGATTCAGGGCCTCAGTCTATCCTCATAGGGAAGATTTCTGATACATGGAATCATCTTTGTCATCCTCCTCTGTACGTTTTCCCGAGCATTTATATCCATTCTGTAATACGGTGACCAGAACTGAGCAGCATAGTCTAAATGAGGCCTATCCAAGGATATATAGAGTTGAAGAACAACCTGAGGACTTCTATTATTTATACTTCTAGATATAAAGCCAAAAAATCTGTTAGCTTTATTGCGAACACTAATGCACTGCATGGTTATTTAACTGTCCAACATTTAGAACTTTGCATTTGTCAATATTAAACTGCATCTGCCACTTCTCCGACCATTGCATCAGTCTATTCAAATCATCCTGGAGTGCTCTAGTGTCCTCATTAGAATGAATTGGACGGCCTATTTTGGTGTCATCAACAAATTTGCTAATGTCGCTATTTATTCCCTCATCTATGTCGTTTATGTAAATTGTGAACAACAACGGGCCCAATACTGACCCCTGAGGAACACCGCTTGTGACGTGCCCCCATTCTGATTTCTCCCCATTTATGCAAACTCTCTGCTGCCTATTTGTCAGCCAGGAAAAAATTTCTCCTATTCCGTGTGCTTTAAGTTTCCTCAATAGCCTCTGGTGTGGAACTCTATCGAAAGCCTTACTGAAGTCCATATACACAATATCATGTTCATTACCATGATCTACCTTCTCAAACACCTTAGTGAAAAAAGTTAGTAAATTCGTAAGACAGGAACGCCCCTTTGTAAAACCGTGTTGAGATTCATTAATCAATCTGTGCCTGTCAAGATGGCTACGAATTGCTTCGGTAATTATTGATTCCATAAATTTTCCCACTATGGAGGTAAGGCTTATTGGTCTATAGTTCGAAGCCAAGGATCTGTCACCTGCCTTGTAAATAGGTATTACATTTGCAATTTTCCATTTATCGGACACTATGCCAGTTTGTAGTGATATGTTAAAAAGATTAGCCAAAGGTATGTTAAGTTCCTCCTTACATTCCTTTAACACCCTTGCAAACAGTTCATCAGGACCTGGGGATTTGTTAGGTTTTAGTTTCTCCATTTCTCTGAGGACCATGTCACTAGTTACTGCAATCGTGCAGTTTATTATCATCCTGTTCTATATAATCTATTATTTCAGGAAAATCACTAGTATTTTCCTGGGTGAAAACTGAGAGGAAGTAGGTATTTAGAATTTCATACATATCCTTATCACTGTCAGTGATCTGACCAGAGTTACTCTTAAGTGGGTCAATCTTGTCCCTAATCTTACTTCTGTATACCTGAAAGAACCCTTTTGGGTTAGTCTTTGAATCCCTTGTGACCTTAGCCTCATAATCTCTTTGTGCTTTTCTTATTCCTTTTTTTATTTCTCTCTTTAATTGAATATATTGATTTCTTAACTGCCCATCCCCTCTTTTGATACGCCTATATATGCCTCTCGTTTGACCAATGAGATATTTTAATTTATTGTTCATCCATTTGGGATCATTTTTGTTAGATCTAGTTTCCCTACTCGGAACAAAAGTTGTCTGGACAGCTAGAACTATGCTCTGAAAAACGTCATATTGGCAACCAAGATCACCTACCTGACCCATAGTCAGGACATCCCAGTTTAGCCCACCAAAGTAATTTTTCAGTCCCATGAAGTCGGCCAAGCGAAAATCTGGGACAGAGATTTGATTGCAGTTATCTGGGTAATTCCATGATATACTGAAACTAAGTGATTTGTGATCACTTTCCCCAAGCTCATCATTAACCTCAAGATTATTAATTAATGAATCTTTGTTGGCAAGAACCAAGTCAAGCAGATTGTTTCCTCTAGTTGGTTCTGTCACAACCTGTTCTTAAAAACAATCCTGAACAGTATCAAGAAAGTCACTAGACTCAAGATTGCCTGTCATATTGTTCCAATCAATTTGTCTAAAGTTAAAATCTCCCATTATCACAACATTTTCATATCTAGATGCCTTATGAATTTCGTCCCATAACAGCTTACTGCACTCCCTATCAAGGTTTGGGGGCCAATAAATCACACCCAAAATTAATTTGTCACGTCCCTCGAGAAACTGTAGCCAAACAGATTCTGTGTTCGATGTTTCTCTTATATCATGTCTAAGACAACAATTTAAATTTTCTCTGACGTACATAGACACTCCACCATCCTTCCTGTTGACCCTTTCAGTGTGGAATAGTTTATAACTATTCCACATTTCTCTATCTTTCAGGTTGAACCAGGTCTCTGTTATACCAATAATATACGCTTGGAAGGTCCTGGAGGGAAAGCAAAAGACTCGGCAGGAGATGCAACATTCCCCCAGTGAAAAGCAGGGGCGCCACGAGTACATTGAGAGACAACACAATAAGTGTCCAGGGCCCAAGACTGTTCAACTGCCTCCCAGCATACATAATGGGAATTATCAATAGACCCCTGGCTGTCTTCAAGAAGGCACTTGACAGGCACCTAAAGTCAGTACCTGATCAACCGGGCTGTCGTTCGTACATCAGTTTGCTTGCGGCCAGTAGTAACAGAGTGGTTGATCAGACCCTGAACCACCATGAGGGCTGGTCTCAGACCGAGCCACGGGAGCGCTGACCCCCGAAACCCTCTCCAGGTAAACTGCAGGTACATACCCCGGAACATTAGGTAAGTCCTGACAGTACAGTTCAACAGCTGTGCTGGCCAGCTCACTCTCTCCAGATAACATCTGCCATCAATACTAAGTTTAATTAAGTTTCACTTCTGTCTGGGCCACCACCGCCCAAACATAGCTACCTGTAATTACCAAACTTAGGCTGCGTTATAGGGGAAAATGAACCTTAATCGTCTTCAACATAACGCTTTTCTTCTTATTTTCTCTCAAGGGAACAGTCTACAGGTCAGGGAAAATAAGATTAATGAACGCAAGTTTTTGTTGCGGCATTCTTATGCAGAATCCTGTTGAATTTCTCTACAGCATCCTCTGGTATTCATCTGCAGCATCTTGTGGTATTCCTCTGAAGCATCCTGTGGTATTCCTCTGCAGCATCCTGTGGCAATCCTCTGCAGCATCTTGTGGTATTCGTCTGCAGCATCCTGTGGTATTCCTCTGCAGCATCCTGTGGTATTCCTCTGCAGCATCCTGAGGTATTCCTCTGCAGCATCCTGTGGTATTCCTCTGCAGCATCCTGTGGTATTCCTCTGCAGCATCCTGAGGTATTCCTCTGCAGCATCCTGTGGTATTCATCTGCAGCATCTTGTGGTATTCCTCTGCAGCATCCTGTGGTATTCCTCTGCAGCATCCTGTGGTATTCCTCTGAAGCATCCTGTAGTATTCCTCTGCAGCATCCTCTGGTATTCCTCTGCAGCATCCTGTGGTATTAATCAGCAGCATCCTCTGGTATTCCTCTGCAGCATCCTGTGGCATTCATCTGAAGCATCCTGAGGTATTCCTCTGAAGCATCCTGTGGTATTCCTCTGCAGCATCCTGTGGTATTCCTCTGAAGCATCCTGTGGTATTCCTCTGCAGCATCCTGTGGTATTCCTCTGAAGCATCCTGTGGTATTCCTCTGAAGCATCTTGAGGTATTCCTCTGCAGCATCCTGTGGTATTCCTCTGCAGCATCCTGTGGTATTCCTCTGCAGCATCCTGTGGTATTCCTCTGAAGCATCCTGTGGTATTCCTCTGCAGCATCCTGTGGTATTCCTCTGAAGCATCCTGTGGTATTCCTCTGAAGCATCTTGAGGTATTCCTCTGCAGCATCCTGTGGTATTCCTCTGCAGCATCCTGTGGTATTCCTCTGCAGCATCCTGTGGTATTCCTCTGAAGCATCCTGTGGTATTCCTCTGCAGCATCCTGTGGTATTCCTCTGCAGCATCCTGTGGTATTCCTCTGAAGCATCCTGTGGTATTCCTCTGCAGCATCCTATGGTATTCCTCTGCAGCATCCTGTGGTATTCCTCTGCAGCATCCTGTGGTATTCCTCTGCAGCATCCTGTGGTATTCCTCTGAAGCATCCTGTGGTATTCCTCTGCAGCATCCTGTGGTATTAATCAGCAGCATCCTCTGGTATTCCTCTGCAGCATCCTGTGGTATTCCTCTGCAGCATCCTGTGGTATTAATCAGCAGCATCCTCTGGTATTCCTCTGCAGCATCCTGTGATATTCCTCTGCAGCATCCTGTGATATTCCTCTGCAGCATCCTGTGGCAATCTTCTGCAACATCCTGAGGCATTCCACAGCAGCATCCTGTAACACTTACAGAGGTAACACTTGCAGAGGTAACACTTGCTGAGGCAATACTTGCAGAGGTAACACTTGCAGAGGTAACACTTGCAGAGGTAACACTTGCAGATGTAACACTTGCATAGGTAACACTTGCAGATGTAACACTTGCAGAGGTAACACTTGCAGATGTAACACTTGGTGAGGTAACACTTGCAGAGGCAATACTTGCAGAGTTAACACTTGCAGAGGTAACACTTGCAGAGGCAATACTTGCAGAGTTAACACTTGCAGAGTTAACACTTGCAGAGGTAACACTTGCAGAGGCAATACTTGCAGAGTTAACACTTGCAGAGTTAACACTTGCAGAGGTAACACTTGCAGAGGCAATACTTGCAGAGTTAACACTTGCAGAGTTAACACTTGCAGAGGTAACACTTGCAGAGGTAACACTTGCAGAGGTAACACTTGCAGAGGTAACACTTGCAGATGTAACACTTGCTGAGGTAACACTTGCAGGGGTAACACTTGCAGAGGTAACAGTTGCTGAGGTAACACTTGCAGGGGTAACACTTGCTGAGGTAACACCTGCAGAGGTAACACTTGCAGAGGTAACACTTGCTGAGGTAAGACTTGCAGAGGTAACACTTGCACAGGTAACACTTGCTGAGGTAACACTTGCTGAGGTAACATTTGCAGAGGTAACACTTGCAGACGTAACACTTGCTGAGGTAACACTTGCTGTGGTAACACTTGCAGGGGTAACACTTGCTGAGATAACACTTGTAGAGGTAACACATTGGAGAGGTAACACTTGCAGAGGTAACACTTGCTGAGGTGACACTTGCAGAGGTAACACTTGACGAGGTAACACTTGCAGAGGTAACACTTGCAGAGGTAACATTTGCAGAGGTTACACTTGCAGAGGTAACACTTGCTGAGGTAGCACTTGCAGAGGTAACACTTGCAGAGGAAACACTTGCAGAGGTAACACTTGCAGAGGTAACACTTGCAGAGGAAACACTTGCAGAGGTATGACTTGCAGAGGTAACACTTGCAGAGGAAACACTTGCAGAGGTAACACTTGCAGAGGTAACACTTGCAGAGGTAACACTTGCAGAGGTAAGACTTGCAGAGGTAACACTTGCAGAGGAAACACTTGCAGAGGTAACACTTGCAGAGGTAACACTTGCAGAGGTAAGACTTGCAGAGGTAACACTTGCAGAGGAAACACTTGCAGAGGTAACACTTGCAGAGGTAACATTTGCAGAGGTAAGACTTGCAGAGGAAACACTTGCAGAAGTAACACTTGCAGAGGTAACACTTGCAGAGGTAACACTTGCAGACGTAACACTTGCAGAGGTAACACTTGCAGAGGTAAGACTTGCAGAGGTAACACTTGCAAAGGTAACACTTGCAGAGGTAACACTTGCAGAGGTAACACTTGCAGAGGTAAGACTTGCAGAGGTAACACTTGCAAAGGTAACACTTGCAGAGGTAACACTTGCAGAGGTAACACTTGCAGAGGAAACACTTGCAGAGGTAACACTTGCAAAGGTAACACTTGCAGAGGTAACACTTGCAGAGGTAACACTTGCAGAGGAAACACTTGCAGAGGTAACACTTGCAGAGGTAACACTTGCAGAGGAAACACTTGCAGAGGTAACACTTGCAAAGGTAACACTTGCAGAGGTAACACTTGCAGAGGTAACACTTGCAGAGGAAACACTTGCAGAGGTAACACTTGCAGAGGTAACACTTGCAGAGGAAACACTTGCAGAGGTAACACTTGCAGAGTAGTTCACCACTATGTAGCTACATCAGCACCACTATGTTGCTATATCAGCACTCTTAGCACCACTATGTACCTGGTTACCTGGAGGTTATTCCGGAGATCAACGCCCCCGCGGCCCGGTCCATGACCAGGCCTCCCGATGGATCAGGGCCTGATCAACTAGGCTGTTACTGCTGGCCGCACGCAGTCCGACGTACGAGCCACAGCCAGGCTGATCCGGCACTGACTTTAGGTATCTGTCCAGCTCTCTCTTGAAGGCAGCCAGGGGTTTATTGGCAATTCCCGTAATGCTTGATGGGAGGCTGTTGAACAGTTTTGGGCCCCGGACACTTATGGTGTTTTCTCTTAGTGTACCAATGGCGCCCCTACTTTTTATTGGCGGCATTTTGCATCGCCTGCCCAGTCTTTTACTTTCGTAGGGAGTGATTTCTGTGTGCAGATTTGGGACCATTCCTTCCAAGATTTTCCAAGTGTAGATTATGATATATCTATCCCTCCTGCGTTCCAACGAGTACAAGTCAAGTGCTTCCAAGCGTTCCAAGTAGTTAAGGTGCTTGACAGAACTTATACGTGCAGTAAAGGATCTCTGTACACTCTCTAGATCTGCGATTTCACCTGCTTTGTATGGAGATGTTAATGTACAGCAGTATTCCAGCCTAGAGAGAACAAGTGATTTGAAAAGGATCATCATGGGCTTGGCATCTCTCGTTTTGAAAGTTCTCATTATCCATCCTATCATTTTCTTTGCACGTGCGATCGTGGCACTGTTGTGATCCTTGAAAGTGAGATCCTCAGACATTACTACTCCCAGGTCCCTTACATTATTTTTCCGCTCTATTGTATGGCCGGAGTCAGTAGTATACTCTGTTCTAGTTATTATCTCCTCCAGTTTTCCATAACGGAGTAGTTGGAATTTGTCCTCATTGAACATCATATTGTTTACCGTTGCCCACTGGAAAACTTTGTTTATATCTTCTTGGAGGTTAACCGCGTCCTCAGCAGATGACAGCCTCATGCAGATCCTAGTATCATCCGCAAAGGATGATACGGTGCTGTGATGTATATCTGTTTATGTCTGATATGAGGATAAGGAATAAGATGGGGGCGAGTACTGTGCCTTGTGGAACAGAGCTCTTCACTATGGCAGCCTCCGATTTAACTCTGTTGACCACTACTCTTTGTGTTCGATTTGTTAGGAAGTTGAAGATCCATCTCCCCACTTTCTCAGTTATTCCTTTAGCACGTATTTTATGGGCTATTACGCCATGATCGCATTTGTCAAATGCTTTTGCAAAGTCTGTGTATATTACATCTGCATTCTGATTTTCTTCCAGTGCATCCAAGGCCATGTCAAGATAAGATAAGATAAGATTTCGTTCGGATTTTTAACCCCGGAGGGTTAGCCACCCAGGATAACCCAAGAAAGTCAGTGCGTCATCGAGGACTGTCTAACTTATTTCCATTGGGGTCCTTAATCTTGTCCCCCAGGATGCGACCCACACCAGTCGACTAACACCCAGGTACCTATTTGCTGCTAGGTGAACAGGACAATAGGTGTAAGGAAACGTGTCGGAATTTCCACCCGCCGGGAATCGAACCCGGGCTCTCCGTGTGTGAAGCGGGAGCTTTAGCCACCAGACCACCGGTAGTTGTGAGAGGCAGGAGTGACCATCCAAGACCATATCATAGTGATCCAGTAGTTGTGAGAGGCAGGAGCGACCATCCAAGATCATATCATAGTGATCCAGTAGTTGTGAGAGGCAGGAGCGACCTGCCCTGAACCCATGTTGCCCTGGATTGTGCAGATTTTGGGAATCCAGGTGATTTGCAATCCTGCTTCTTAGCACTCTTTCAAAGATTTTTATGATGTGGGACGTCAGAGCTATTGGTCTATAGTTCTTAGCTAATGCTTTGCTGCCACCTTTATGGAGTGGGGCTATATCCGTTGTTTTAAGTGACTGTGGAATTTCACCCATGTCCAAGCTCCTCCTCCATAGTGTACTTAGGGCACGCGAGAGGGGTTTCTTGTAGCTATATCTGCACTCTCAGCACCACTATGTAGCTACATCAGCACCGCTATGTTGCTATATCAGCACTCTTAGCACCACTATGTAGCTATATCTGCACTCTCAGCACCACTATGTAGCTACATCAGCACCACTATGTTGCTATATCAGCACTCTTAGCACCACTATGTAGCTATATCTGCACTCTCAGCACCACTATGTAGCTACATCAGCACGACTATGTTGCTATATCAGCACTCTTAGCACCACTATGTAGCTATATCTGCACTATCTGCACCACTATATAGCTACAACAGCATTCTCAGCACCACTATGTAGCTACATCAGCACTCTCAGCACCACTATGTAGCTACAACAACACTATCAGCACCACTATGTAGCTACAACAACACTCTCAGCACCACTATGTAGCTACAACAACACTATCAGCACCACTATGTAACTACAACAACACTCTCTGCACCACTATGTAGCTACAACAACACTATCAGCACCACTATGTAGCTACAACAACACTCTCTGCGCCACTATGTAGCTACAACAACACTATCAGCACCACTATGTAGCTACAACAACACTCTCTGCACCACTATGTAGCTACAAAAACACTCTCTGCACCACTATGCAGCTACAACAACACTATCAGCACCACTATGTAGCTACAACAACACTCTCTGCACCACTATGTAGCTACAACAACACTATCAGCACCACTATGTAGCTACAAAAACACTCTCTGCACCACTATGCAGCTACAACAACACTATGAGCACCACTATGTAGCTACAACAACACTATCAGCACCACTATGTAGCTACAACAACACTCTCTGCACCACTATGTAGCTACAACAACACTTTCAGCACCACTATGTAGCTACAACAACACTATCAGCACCACTATGTAGCTACAACAACACTATCAGCACCACTATGTAGCTACAACAACACTATGAGCACCACTATGTAGCAACAACAAAACTATCAGCACCACTATGTAGCTACAACAACACTCTCTGCACCACTATGTAGCTACAACAACACTCTCAACACCACTATGTAGCTACAACAACACTCTCTGCACCACTATGTAGCTACATGAGCACTATCAGCACCACTATGAAGCTACAACAACACTCTCAACACCACTATGTAGCTACATGAGCACTATCAGCACCACTATGTAGCTACAACAACACTCTCAACACCACTATGTAGCTACTTGAGCACTATCAGCACCACTATGTAGCTACAACAACACTATCAGCAACACTATGTAGCTAAAACAACACTATCAGCACCACTATGTAGCTACAACAACACTGTCAGCACCACTATGTAGCTACAACAACACTATCAGCACCACTATGTAGCTACAACAACACTCTCTGCACCACTATGTAGCTACAACAACACTATCAGCACCACTATGTAGCTACAACAACACTCTCTGCACCACTATGTAGCTACAACAACACTATCAGCACCACTATGTAGCTACAACAACACTATCAGCACCACTATGTAGCTACAACAACACTATCAGCACCACTATGTAGCTTCAACAACACTATCAGCACCACTATGTAGCTACAACAACACTATCAGCACCACTATGTAGCTACAACAACACTCTCTGCACCACTATGTAGCTACAACAACACTTTCAGCACCACTATGTAGCTACAACAACACTCTCAACACCACTATGTAGCTACAACAACACTTTCTGCACCACTATGTAGCTACATGAGCACTATCAGCACCACTATGTAGCTACAACATCACTATCAGCACCACTATGTAGCTACAACAACACTATCAGCACCACTATGAAGCTACAACAACACTATCAGCACCACTATGTAGCTACAACAACACTATGAGCACCACTAATTAGCTACAACAACACTATCAGCACCACTATGTAGCTACAACAACACTCTCTGCACCACTATGTAGCTACAACAACACTCTCAACACCACTATGTAGCTACAACAACACTCTCAGCACCACTATGTAGCTACAACAGCACTATCAGCACCACTATGTAGCTCCAACAACACTCTCAACACCACTATGTAGCTACAACAACACTTTCTGCACCACTATGTAGCTACATGAGCACTATCAGCACCACTATGAAGCTACAACAACACTATCAGCACCACTATGTAGCTACAACAACACTATCAGCACCACTATGTAGCTACAACAACACTCTCTGCACCACTATGTAGCTACAACAACGCTATCAGCACCACTATGTAGCTACAACAACACTATCTGCACCACTATGTAGCTACAACAACACTATCAGCACCACTATGTAGCTACAACAACACTATCAGCACCACTATGTAGCTACAACAACACTATCAGCACCACTTTGTAGCTACAACAACACTCTCTGCACCACTACGTAGCTACATGAGCACTATCAGCACCACTATGTAGCTACAACAACACTCTCAACACCACTATGTAGCTACAACAACACTATCAGCACCACTATGTAGCTACAACAACACTCTCTGCACCACTACGTAGCTACATGAGCACTATCAGCACCACTATGTAGCTACAACAACACTCTCAGCACCACTATGTAGCTACAACAACACTATCAGCACCACTATGTAGCTACAACAACACTCTCTGCACCACTATGTAGCTACAACAACACTATCAGCAACACTATGTAGCTACAACAACACTATCAGCACCACTATGTAGCTAAAACAACACTATCAGCACCACTATGTAGCTACAACAACACTATCAGCACCACTATGTAGCTACAACAACACTCTCTGCACCACTATATAGCTACAACAACACTATCAGCACAACTATGCAGCTACAACAACGCTATCAGCACCACTATGTAGCTACAACAACACTATCAGCACCACTATGTAGCTACAACAACACTCTCTGCAACACTATGTAGCTACAACAACACTATCAGCACCACTATGTAGCTACAACAACACTCTCTGCACCACTATGTAGCTACAACAACACTATCAGCACCACTATGTAGCTAAAACAACACTCTCTGCACCACTATGTAGCTACAACAACACTATCAGCACCACTATGTAGCTACAACAACACTATCATCACCACTATGTAGCTACGACAACACTATCAGCACCACTATGTAGCTACAACAACACTATCAGCACCACTATATAGCTACAACAACACTATCAGCACCACTATGTAGCTACAACAACACTATCAGCACCACTATGTAGCTACAACAACACTATCAGCACCACTATATAGCTACAACAACACTATCAGCACCACTATGTAGCTACAACAACACTATCAGCACCACTATGTAGCTACAACAACACTATCAGCACCACTATGTAGCTACAACAACACTCTCTGCACCACTATGTAGCTACAACAACACTATCAGCACCACTATGTAGCTACAACAACACTATCAGCACCACTATGTAGCTACAACAACACTATCAGCACCACTATGTAGCTACAACAACACTATCTGCACCACTATGTAGCTACAACAACACTCTCAACACCACTATGTAGCTACAACAACACTATCAGCACCACTATGTAGCTACAACAACACTCTCTGCACCACTACGTAGCTACATGAGCACTATCAGCACCACTATGTAGCTACAACAACACTCTCAGCACCACTATGTAGCTACAACAACACTATCAGCACCACTATGTAGCTACAACAACACTCTCTGCACCACTATGTAGCTACAACAACACTATCAGCAACACTATGTAGCTACAACAACACTATCAGCACCACTATGTAGCTAAAACAACACTATCAGCACCACTATGTAGCTACAACAACACTATCAGCACCACTATGTAGCTACAACAACACTCTCTGCACCACTATATAGCTACAACAACACTATCAGCACAACTATGCAGCTACAACAACGCTATCAGCACCACTATGTAGCTACAACAACACTATCAGCACCACTATGTAGCTACAACAACACTCTCTGCAACACTATGTAGCTACAACAACACTATCAGCACCACTATGTAGCTACAACAACACTCTCTGCACCACTATGTAGCTACAACAACACTATCAGCACCACTATGTAGCTAAAACAACACTCTCTGCACCACTATGTAGCTACAACAACACTATCAGCACCACTATGTAGCTACAACAACACTATCATCACCACTATGTAGCTACGACAACACTATCAGCACCACTATGTAGCTACAACAACACTATCAGCACCACTATATAGCTACAACAACACTATCAGCACCACTATGTAGCTACAACAACACTATCAGCACCACTATGTAGCTACAACAACACTATCAGCACCACTATATAGCTACAACAACACTATCAGCACCACTATGTAGCTACAACAACACTATCAGCACCACTATGTAGCTACAACAACACTATCAGCACCACTATGTAGCTACAACAACACTCTCTGCACCACTATGTAGCTACAACAACACTATCAGCACCACTATGTAGCTACAACAACACTATCAGCACCACTATGTAGCTACAACAACACTATCAGCACCACTATGTAGCTACAACAACACTATCTGCACCACTATGTAGCTACAACAACACTATCAGCACCACTATGTAGCTACAACAACACTGTCAGCACCACTATGTAGCTACAACAACACTTTCAACAATAGCAGAATGAACCACAAGTTAATCATACAGTCGACGTTTGATACATGCTGCTCCATTATAAAGAGACGTTTGATACATGCTGCTCCATTATAAACAAAATAACTCTCGCTATGAACCTAATAATGGCTCAGGTCTTGATTTTCGTCCAGAATATCATCATACTACAGGACCTGAATGAGGTCCAAAACCTGATGACGACCCTGGACCAATATAGTGGTGCAGGGTCGTAAGTTCTCCTTGAGTTTGAGGTAAAAAAAAAATAGAAATTAATGAAATATAATTAATAGTTGCGAGAAATGACGTATATTTTGTGAGGTTAGTTGCGTGACGTAAGTCCTATCAAGGTGACGTGTAGCAGACGAGGCCATAGTCACTGGTAGGCCTACCAGTGACTGTGACGGCAGCAGACGAGGTCATAGTCACTGGTAGGCCTACCAGTGACTGTGACGGCAGCAGACGAGGTCATAGTCACTGGTAGGCCTACCAGTGACTATGACGGCAGCAGACGAGGTCATAGTGACTGGTAGGCCTACCAGTGACTATGACCTCGTCTGCTGCCGTCACAGTCACTGGTAGGCCTACCAGTGACTGTGACGGCAGCAGACGAGGTCATAGTCACTGGTAGGCCTACCAGTGACTGTGACGGCAGCAGACGAGGTCATAGTCACTGGTAGGCCTACCAGTGACTATGACGGCAGCAGACGAGGTCATAGTGACTGGTAGGCCTACCAGTGACTATGACGGCAGCAGACGAGGTCATAGTGACTGGTAGGCCTACCAGTGACTATGACGGCAGCAGACGAGGTCATAGTCACTGGTAGGCCTACCAGTGACTGTGACGGCAGCAGACGAGGTCATAGTGACTGGTAGGCCTAGCAGTGACTGTGACGGCAGCAGACGAGGTCATAGTCACTGGTAGGCCTACCAGTGACTGTGACGGCAGCAGACGAGGTCATAGTGACTGGTAGGCCTACCAGTGACTATTGACCTCGTCTGCTGCCGTCATAGTCACTGGTAGGCCTACCAATGACTATGACGGCAGCAGACGAGGTCATAGTCACTGGTAGGCCTACCAATGACTATGACGGCAACAGACGAGGTCATAGTCACTGGTAGGCCTACCAGTGACTGTGACGGCAGCAGACGAGGTCATAGTCACTGGCAGGCCTACCAGTGACTGTGACGGCAGCAGACGAGGTCATAGTCACTGGTAGGCCTACCAGTGACTATGACGGCAGCAGACGAGGTCAATAGTCACTGGTAGGCCTACCAGTGACTATGACGGCAGCAGACGAGGTCATAGGCACTGGTAGGCCTACCAGTGACTATGACGGCAGCTGACGAGGTCATAGTCACTTGTAGGCCTACCAGTGACTGTGACGGCAGCAGACGAGGTCAATAGTCACTGGTAGGCCTACCAGTGACTGTGACGGCAGCAGAAGAGGTCATAGTCACTGGTAGGCCTACAAGTGACTGTGACGGCAGCAGACGAGGTCTTAGTCACTGGTAGGCCTACCAGTGACTGTGACGGCAGCAGACGAGGTCATAGTCACTGGTAGGCCTACGAGTGAGTATGACGGCAGCAGACGAGGTCATAGTCACTGGTAGGCCTACCAGTGACTATGACGGCAGCAGAAGAGGTCATAGTGACTGGTTGGCCTACCAGTGACTATGACGGCAGCAGAAGAGGTCATAGTGACTGGTAGGCCTACCAGTGACTATGACGGCAGCAGACGAGGTCATAGTGACTGGTTGGCCTACCAGTGACTATGACGGCAGCAGAAGAGGTCATAGTGACTGGTAGGCCTACCAGTGACTATGACGGCAGCAGAAGAGGTCATAGTGACTGGTAGGCCTACCAGTGACTATGACGGCAGCAGACGAGGTCATAGTGACTGGTAGGCCTACCAGTGACTATGACGGCAGCAGAAGAGGTCATAGTGACTGGTAGGCCTACCAGTGACTATGACGGCAGCAGACGAGGTCATAGTGACTGGTTGGCCTACCAGTGACTATGACGGCAGCAGAAGAGGTCATAGTGACTGGTAGGCCTACCAGTGACTATGACGGCAGCAGAAGAGGTCATAGTGACTGGTAGGCCTACCAGTGACTATGACGGCAGCAGACGAGGTCATAGTGACTGGTAGGCCTACCAGTGACTATGACGGCAGCAGACGAGGTCATAGTGACTGGTTGGCCTACCAGTGACTATGATGGCAGCAGAAGAGGTCATAGTGACTGGTAGGCCTACCAGTGACTATGACGGCAGCAGAAGAGGTCATAGTGACTGGTAGGCCTACCAGTGACTATGACGGCAGCAGACGAGGTCATAGTGACTGGTAGGCCTACCAGTGACTATGACGGCAGCAGAAGAGGTCATAGTGACTGGTAGGCCTACCAGTGACTATGACGGCAGCAGACGAGGTCATAGTGACTGGTAGGCCTACCAGTGACTATGACGGCAGCAGACGAGGTCATAGTGACTGGTTGGCCTACCAGTGACTATGACGGCAGCAGAAGAGGTCATAGTGACTGGTAGGCCTACCAGTGACTATGACGGCAGCAGACGAGGTCATAGTGACTGGTTGGCCTACCAGTGACTATGACGGCAGCAGACGAGGTCATAGTGACTGGTTGGCCTACCAGTGACTATGACGGCAGCAGAAGAGGTCATATTGACTGGTAGGCCTACCAGTGACTATGACGGCAGCAGACGAGGTCATAGTGACTGGTTGGCCTACCAGTGACTATGACGGCAGCAGAAGAGGTCATAGTGACTGGTAGGCCTACCAGTGACTATGACGGCAGCAGAAGAGGTCATAGTGACTGGTAGGCCTACCAGTGACTATGACGGCAGCAGACGAGGTCATAGTGACTGGTTGGCCTACCAGTGACTATGACGGCAGCAGAAGAGGTCATAGTGACTGGTAGGCCTACCAGTGACTATGACGGCAGCAGACGAGGTCACAGTCATGTCAACAAGACGGAATCATCGTTAAGTTTTCTATGTTAGTTGTAACTGCTTCATCAAGCTCCTCGAGAGCTTTATCAAACTCTAGGAGAGCTTTATCAAGCTCTAGGAGAGCTTTATCAAGCTCTAGGAGAGCTTTATCAACCTCTGGGAGAGCTTTACCAAGCTCTAGGAGAGCGTTATGAACCTCTAGGAGAGCTTTATCAAGCTCCTAGAGAGCTTCATCAAGCCTTGGAGAGCTTTATTAAGCTCCTGGAGAGCGTTATTAAGCTCCTCGAGAGCTTCATCAAACTCTAGGAGAGTTTTATCAAGCTCTAGGAGAGCTTTTTCAAGCTCTGGGGAGCTTCATCAAGCGCTAGGAGAGCTTTATCAAGCTGCTGGACAGCTTTATCAAGCTTTTGGAGAGCTTTATCAAGCTCATGGAGAGCTTCATCAAGTTCTTGGAAGCTTCATCAAGCTTCTGGAGAGCTTTATCAAGCTCTTGTAGAGCTTTATCAAACTCAAGGAGAGCTTCATCAAGCTCTTGGAGAGCTTCAACAAGCTCCTCTAGAGCTTCATCAAGCTCTAAGAGAGCATTATCAAACTCTAATAGAGCTTTATCAAGCTCTAGGAGAGCTTTATCAAGCTCTAGGAGAGCTTTATCAACCTCTGGGAGAGCTTTATCAAGCTCTTGGAGAGCTTTATCAAGCTTCTGGAAAGCTTTATTAAGCTCTTGTAGAGCTTTATCAAACTCAAGGAGAGCTTCATCAAGCTCTTGGAGAGCTTCATCAAGCTCCTCGAGAGCTTCATCAAGCTCCTCGAGAGCTTTATCAAACTCTAATAGAGCTTTATCAAGCTCTAGGAGAGCTTTATCAAGCTCTAGGAGAGCGTTATCAACCTCTAGGAGAGCTTTATCAAGCTCGTAGAGAGCTTTATAAAGCCTTGGAGAGCTTTATCAAGCTTCTGGAGAGCTTTATCAAGCTCCTCGAGAGCTTCATCAAGCTTTACGAGAGCTTTATGAAGCTCTTGGAGAGCTTCATCAAGCTCCTCGAGAGCTTCATCAAGCTTTTGCAGAGCTTCATCAAGCTCTAGGAGAGCTTTATCAAGCTTTTGGAGAGCTTTATCAAGCTCTAGGAGAGCTTCATCAAGTTCTTGGAAGCTTCATCAAGCTTCTGGAGAGCTTTATCAAGCTCTTGTAGAGCTTTATCAAACTCATGGAGAGCTTCATCAAGTTCTTGGAGAGCTTTATCAAGCTCCTGGAGAGCTTCATCAAGCTCTTGGAGAGCTTTATCAAGCTCCTGGAGAGCTTTATCAAGCTCTTGGAGAGCTTTATCAAGCTCTTGGATAGCTTTATCAAGCTTTTGGAGAGCTTTATCAAGCTCCTGGAAAGCTTCATTAAACTCCTGGAGAGCTTTATCAAGCTCCTGGAGAGCTTCATGAAGCTCCTGGAGAACTTTATCAAGCTCCTGGAGAGCTTTATCAAGCTCCTGGAGAGCTTTATCAAGCTCCTGGAGAGCTTTATCAAGCTCCTGGAGAGCTTTATCAAGCTCCTGGAGAGCTTCATCAAGGTCATGGAGAGCTTCATCAAGCTCCTGGAGAGCTTCCTCAAGCTCCTGGAGAGCTTCATCAAGCTCTAGGAGAGCTTTATTAAGCACCTGGAGAGCTTTATCAAGCTCATGAAGGGCTTTACCAAGCTCCTGAAGAGCTTTATCAAGCTCTAGTAGAGCTTTATCAAGCTCCTGGAGAGCTTCATCAAGCTATTGGAGAGCTTCATAAAGCTCCTCGAGAGCTTCATCAAGCTCTAGGAGAGCTTTATCAAGCTCTAGGAGAGCTTCATCAAGCTATTGGAGAGCTTTATCAAACTCCTAGAGAGCTTTATCAAGCTCTTGGAGAGCTTTATCACGCTCCTGGAGAGCTTTATCAACCTATACGAGAGCTTTATCAAGTCTAGGAGAGATTTATCAAGCTCTGGAGAGATTCATCAAGCTTCACGAGAGCTTTATTAAGCTCCTCGAGAGCTTTATCAAGCTCCTGGACAGCTTTATCAAGCTTTTGGAGAGCTTTATCAGGCTCCTGGAGAGCTTCATCAAGCTCCTGTAGAGCTTCATCACG
The DNA here is from genome assembly GCF_038502225.1 of Cherax quadricarinatus. NCBI lineage: Eukaryota > Metazoa > Arthropoda > Malacostraca > Decapoda > Parastacidae > Cherax > Cherax quadricarinatus. The sequence goes on from NC_091324.1 coordinate 34,015,103, forward strand.
CTCTTGCAGAGCTTCATCAAGCTCTAGGAGAGCTTTATCAACCTCTAGGAGAGCTTTATCAAGTTTCTCGAGAGCTTCATCAAGCTTTAGGAGAGCTTCATCAAGCTCCAGGAGAGCTCTATCAAGCTCTTGGACAGCTACATCAGGCTCTAGGAGAGCTTTATCAAGTTCATGGAGAGCTTCATCAAGCTCCTTTAGAGCTTTATCAAGCTCTCGGAGAGCTTTATCAAGCTCCTAGAGAGCTTCATCAAGCTCTTGGAGAGCTTTATCAAGCTCCTGGATAGCTTCATCAAGCTCTTGGAGAGCTTTATCAACCTCATGGAGAGCTTCATCAAGCTCTTGGAGAGCTTCATTAAGCTCCTGGAGAGCTTAATCAAGCTCCTGGAGAGCTTCATCAACCTTCTGGAGAGCTTCGTCAAGCTCCTGGAGAGCTTCATCAAGCTCCTGGAGAGCTTCATCAAGCTTTTGGAGAGCTTAATTAAGCTTTTGGAGAGCTTCATCAAGCTCCTGGAGAGCTTCATCAAGCTCCTGGAGAGCTTCATCAACCTCCTGGAGAGTTTTATCAAGGGTCTGGAGAGCTTTATCAAGCTTTTGGAGAGCATTATCAAGCTCCTGGTGAGCTTTATCAAGCTCCCGGATAACTTCAACAACCTCCTGGAGAGCTTTATCAAGCTCCTGGAGAGCTTTATCAAGCTTCTGGAGAGCTTTATCAAGCTCTTGGAGAGCTTCAACAAGCTCCTGGAAGCTTCATCAAGCTTCTGGAGAGCTTTATCAAGCTCTAGGAGAGCTTTATCAAGCTCATGGAGAGCTTTATCAAGCTCTCGGAGAGCTTTATCAAGCTCCTGGAGAGCTTCATCAAGCTCCAGGAGAGCCTTATCAAGCTCCTGGAGAGCTTTATCAAGTTCCTGGAGAGCTTTATCAAGCTCCTGGAGAGCTTTATGAAGCTCCTGGAGAGCTTTATCAAGTTCCTGGAGAGCTTTATCAAGCTCCTGGAGAGCTTTATCAAGCTCCTGGAGAGCTTTATCAAGTTCCTGGAGAGCTTTATCAAGCTCCTGGAGAGCTTTATCAAGCTCCTGGAGAGCTTTATCAAGTTCCTGGAGAGCTTTATCAAGCTCGTGGAGAGCTTTATCAAGCTCTTGGAGTGCTTCATCAAGCTCCTTGAAGCTTCACCAAGCTTCTGAAGAGCTTTATCAAGCTCTTGTAGAGCTTTATCATACTCAAGGAGAGCTTCATCAAGCTCTTGGAGAGCTTTTTCAAGCTCCTGGAGAGCTTCATCAAACTCTTCGAGAGCTTTATCAAGCTCCTGGATAGCTTTATCAAGCTTTTGGAGAGCTTTATCAAGCTCCTGGAGAGCTTCATTAAACTCCTGGAGAGCTTCGTCAAGCTATTGGAGAGCTTCATCAAGCTCCTGAAGGGCTTTATCAAGCTCTAGGAGAGCTTTATCAAGCTCCTGGAGAGCTTCATCAAGCTCTAGGAGAGCTTTATCAAGCTCCTGGAGAGCTTTATCAAGCTCCTGAAGGGCTTTATCAAGCTCTTGGAGGGCTTTATCAAGCTGCTGGAGAGCTTCATCAAGCTCTTGGAGAGCTTCAAGCTCCTCGAGAGCTTCATTAAGCTCTCGGAGAGCTTTATCAAGCTCTAGGAGAGCTTTTTCAAGCTCTAGGAGAGCTTTATCAAGCTCTAGGATAGTTTTATCAAGCTCCTCGAGAGCTTCATTAAGCTCTACGAGAGCTTTATCAAGCTCTAGGAGAGCTTTATCAAGCTTTTCGAGAGCTTCATTAAGCTCTACGAGAGGTTTATCAAGCTCTAGGAGAGCTTTATCAAGCTCCTGGAGAGCTTTATCAAGCTCTAGAAGAGCTTTATCAAGCTCCTGGAGAGCTTTATCAAGCTCCTGGAGAGCTTTACCAAGCTCCTGGAGAGCGTTATCAAGCTCCTGGAGAGCTTCATCAAGCTCTTGGAGAGATTCATCAAGCTCCTCGAGAGCTTCATTAAGCTCTACGAGAGCTTTTTCAAGCTCTAGGAGAGCTTTATCAAGCTCCTGGAGAGCTTTATCAAGCTCTAGAAGAGCTTTATCAAGCTCCTGGAGAGCTTTATCAAGCTCCTGGAGAGCTTTACCAAGCTCCTGGAGAGCGTTATCAAGGTCCTGGAGAGCTTCATCAAGCTCTTGGAGAGATTCATCAAGCTCCTCGAGAGCTTCATTAAGCTCTACGAGAGCTTTATAAAGCTCTAGGAGAGATTTATCAAGCTCTTGGAGAGCTTCATCAAGCTCTAGGAGAGCTTTATCAAGCTCCTGGAGAGCTTTATCAAGGTCTTGGAAAGCTTTATCAAGCTCTAGGAGAGCCTTAGCAAGCTCTAGGAGAGCTTTATAAAGCTTTTGGAGAGCTTTATCAAGCTCCAAAGGAGCTTTATCAAGCTCTAGGAGAGCTCTATCAAGCTCTAGAGGAGGTTTATCAAGCTCTAGGAGAGCTTGATCAATGTCTAGCAGAGCTTTATCAAGCTCTAGGACAGCTTTATCAACCTCTAGGAGAGCTTTATCAAGCTCTAGGAGAGATTCATCAAGCTCTTCGAGAGCTTCATCAAGCTCTAGGAGAGCTTTATCAAGCTCCTGGAGAGCTTTATCAAGCTCTTGTAGAGCTTTATCAAGCTTCTGGAGAGCTTTATCAAGCCACTGAAGAGCTTCATCAAGCTCTAGGAGAGCTTTATCATGCTCCTGGAGAGCTTTATCAAGCTCCTGGAAAGCTTTATCAATCTCCTGGAGAGCTTTATCAAGCTCTAGGAGAGCTTTATCAAGCTCTAGGAGAGCTTTATCAAGCTCTTGCAGAGCTTCATCAAGCTCCTCAAGAGCTTCATCAAGCTTTGGGAGAGGTTTGTCAAGCTCTAGGAGAGGTTTATCAAGCTCCTGGAGAGCTTTATCAAGCTCTTTTAGAGCTTTATGAAGCTCTCGGAGAGCATTATCAAGCTCTTAGAGAGGTTCATCAAGCTCTTGGAGAGCTTTTTCAAGCTCTTGGAGAGCATTATCAAGCTCCTGGAGAGCTTCATCAAGCTCTTGGAGAGCTTCATCAAGCTCTTGGAGAGCATTATCAAGCTCCTGGAGAGCTTCATCAACCTCATGGAGAGCTTCGTCAAGCTCCTGGAGAGCTTCATCAACCTCATGGAGAGCTTCGTCAAGCTCCTGGAGAGCTTCATCAAGCTCCTGGAGAGCTTCATCAAGCTCCTGGAGAGCTGCATCAAACTCCTGGAGAGCTTTATCAAGCTCCTGGAGAGCTTTATCAAGCTCCTGGAGAGCTTCATCAAGCTCCTGGAGAGCTTCATCAAGCTCCTGGAGAGCTGCATCAAACTCCTGGAGAGCTTCATCAAGCTCCTGGAGAGCTTTATCAAGCTCCTGGAGAGCTTTATCAAGCTCATGGAGAGCTTCATCAAGCTCCTGGAGAGTTTCATCAAGCTCCTGGAGAGCTTCATCAAGCTCCTGGAGAGCTTCATCAAGCTCCTGGAGAGCTTCATCAAGCTCCTGGAGAGCTTCATCAAGCTCCTGGAGAGCTTCATCAAGCTCCTGGAGAGCTTCATCAAGCTCCTGGAGAGCTTCATCAAGCTTTTGGAGAGCTTCATCAAGCTCCTGGAGAGCTTCATCAAGCTCCTGGAGAGCTTCATCAAGCTCCTGGAGAGCTTCATCAAGCTCCTGGAGAGCTTCATCAAGCTCCTGTAGAGCTTTATAAAGCTCCTGGAGAGTTTCATCAAGCTCCTGGAGAGCTTTATCAAGCTCCTTGAGAGCTTCATGAAGTTCCTGGAGAGCTTCATCAAGCTCCTGGAGAGCTTCATCAAGCTCCTGTAGAGCTTCATCAAGTTTCTGGAGAGCTTTATCAAGCTCTCGGAGAGCATTATCAAGCTCTTAGAGAGCTTCATCAAGCTCTTGGAGAGCTTTTTCAAGCTCTTGGAGAGCATTATCAAGCTCCTGGAGAGCTTCATCAAGCTCTTGGAGAGCTTCATCAAGCTCTTGGAGAGCATTATCAAGCTCCTGGAGAGCTTCATCAACCTCATGGAGAGCTTCGTCAAGCTCCTGGAGAGCTTCATCAACCTCATGGAGAGCTTCGTCAAGCTCCTGGAGAGCTTCATCAAGCTCCTGGAGAGCTTCATCAAGCTCCTGGAGAGCTGCATCAAACTCCTGGAGAGCTTTATCAAGCTCCTGGAGAGCTTTATCAAGCTCCTGGAGAGCTTCATCAAGCTCCTGGAGAGCTTCATCAAGCTCCTGGAGAGCTGCATCAAACTCCTGGAGAGCTTCATCAAGCTCCTGGAGAGCTTTATCAAGCTCCTGGAGAGCTTTATCAAGCTCATGGAGAGCTTCATCAAGCTCCTGGAGAGTTTCATCAAGCTCCTGGAGAGCTTCATCAAGCTCCTGGAGAGCTTCATCAAGCTCCTGGAGAGCTTCATCAAGCTCCTGGAGAGCTTCATCAAGCTCCTGGAGAGCTTCATCAAGCTCCTGGAGAGCTTCATCAAGCTCCTGGAGAGCTTCATCAAGCTTTTGGAGAGCTTCATCAAGCTCCTGGAGAGCTTCATCAAGCTCCTGGAGAGCTTCATCAAGCTCCTGGAGAGCTTCATCAAGCTCCTGGAGAGCTTCATCAAGCTCCTGTAGAGCTTTATAAAGCTCCTGGAGAGTTTCATCAAGCTCCTGGAGAGCTTTATCAAGCTCCTTGAGAGCTTCATGAAGTTCCTGGAGAGCTTCATCAAGCTCCTGGAGAGCTTCATCAAGCTCCTGTAGAGCTTCATTAAGTTTCTGGAGAGCTTTATCAAGCTCTTGGAGAGCTTTATCAAACTCTAGGAGAGCTTCAACAAGCTCCTGGAGAGCTTCATCAAGCTCCTGGAGAGCTTCATCAAGCTCCTGGAGAGCTTTATCAAGCTCCTGGAGAGCTTTATGAAGCTCCTGGAGAGCTTCATCAAGCTCCTGGAGAGCTTCATCAAGCTCCTGGAGAGCTTCATCAAGGTCCTGGAGAGCTTCATCAAGCTCCTGGAGAGTTTATCAAGCTCCTGGAGAGCTTCATCAAGTTCCTGGAGAGCTTCATGAAGCTTTTGGAAAGCTTTATCAAGCTTTTGGAGTGCTTCATCAAGCTCCTTGAGAGCTTTATAAAGCTCCTGAAGAGCTTTATCAAGCTCCTGGAGAGCTTCATCAAACTCCTGGAGAGCTTCATCAAGCTCCTGGAGAGCTTTATCAACCTTCTGGAGAGCTTCATCAACCTCCTGGAGAGCTTCGTCAACCTCCTGGAGAGCTTCATCAAGCTCCTGGAGAGCTTTATCAAGCTCCAAGAGAGCTTCATCAAGCTTCTGGAGAGCTTCATCAAGCTCCTGGAGAGCTTTATCAACCTTCTGGAGAGCTTCATCAACCTCCTGGAGAGCTTCGTCAACCTCCTGGAGAGCTTCATCAAGCTCCTGGAGAGCTTTATCAAGCTCCAGGAGAGCTTCATCAAGCTCCTGGATAGCTTCATCAAGCTCCTGGAGAGCTTCGTCAAGCTCCTGGAGAGCTTCAAGCTCCTGGAGAGTTTCATCAAGCTCCTGGAGAGCTTCATCAAGCTCCTGGAGAGCTTTATCAAGCTCCTGGAGAGCTTCATCAACCTCCTGGAGAGCTTCATCAATCTCCTGGAGAGCTTCATGAAGCTCCTGGAGAGCTTCATCAAGCTCCTGGAGAGCTTCATCAACCTCCTGGAGAGCTTCATCAAGCTTCTGGAGAGCTTCATCAAGCTTCTGGAGAGCTTCATGAAGCTCCTGGAGAGCTTTATCAAGCTCCTGGAGAGCTTCGTCAAGCTCCTGGAGAGCTTCATCAAGCTCCTGGAGAACTTCATCAAGCTCCTGGAGAGCTTCATCAACCTCCTGGAGAGCTTCATCAAGCTTCTGGAGAGCTTCATCAAGCTTCTGGAGAGCTTCATGAAGCTCCTGGAGAGCTTCATCAAGCTCCTGGAGAGCTTCATCAACCTCCTGGAGAGCTTCATCAAGCTTCTGGAGAGCTTCATCAAGCTTCTGGAGAGCTTCATGAAGCTCCTGGAGAGCTTTATCAAGCTCCTGGAGAGCTTCGTCAAGCTCCTGGAGAGCTTCATCAAGCTCCTGGAGAGTTTTGTCAAGCTCCTGGAGAGCTTCGTCAAGCTCCTGGAGAGCTTCATCAAGCTCCTGGAGAGTTTTGTCAAGCTCCTGGAGAGCTTCATCAAGCTCCTGGAGAGGTTCATCAACCTCCTGGAGAGCTTCATCAAGCTTCTGGAGAGCTTCATCAAGCTTCTGGAGAGCTTCATCAAGCTCCTGGAGAGCTTTATCAAGCTCCTGGAGAGCTTCGTCAAGCTCCTGGAGAGCTTCATCAAGCTCCTGGAGAGTTTTGTCAAGCTCCTGGAGAGTTTTGTCAAGCTCCTGGAGAGCTTCATCAAGCTCCTGGAGAGGTTCATCAAGCTCCTGGAGAGCTTCATCAAGCTCCTGGAGAGCTTCATCAACCTCCTGGAGAGTTTCATCAAGGTCCTGGAGAGCTTCATCAAGCTCCTGGAGAGCTTCATCAAGCTCCTGGAGAGCTTCATCAACCTCCTGGAGAGCTTCATCAAGCTCCTGGAGAGCTTCATCAAGGTCCTGGAAAGCTTCATCAAGCTCCTGGAAAGCTTCATCAAGCTCCTGGAGAGCTTCATCAAGCTCCTGGAGAGCTCTACGGTGCACTTGTCTCCTCTGATCTATCAGTCGCCGAACTGCTGTCATATCTCACTGTTTACACATGTGTTCGAGGCCAAGAATGACTTAAGTTAATGTTTCTTTAGTCCCAGATACAATTTTTAATGAATAATTGACATGGAGACAGAAACTTCGGAGATTAATTAGTCTGTATGTTTCGACCCATTTCTAGGGGGGGGGGGTCAAGATATGTAGATCAGTGAATCTCCTGTGTTACTGTTTACCTGGAGTTTACCTGGAGAGGGTTTCGGGGGTCAACGCTCCCGTGGCTGGGTCTGAGACCAGGCCTCGTGGTGGATCAGGGTTTGATCAACCAGGCTGTTACTGCTTGCCGCACGCATACTGATGTACGAACCACTAGCCCGGTTGGTCAGGTAGTGACTTTAGGTGCTTGTGCAGTGCCTTCTTGAAGACAGCCAGGGGTCTATTGGTAATCCCCTTTATGTATGCTGAAAAGCAGTTGAACAGTCGTGGGTCCCTGACACTGTGTTGTCTCTCAGTGTACTCGTGGCGCCCCTGCTTTTCGCTGCGGGAATTTGCGTCTCCTGCCCTGTGGGTAGTAACCGAGAATAATTTGTAATATTTAATGTTTTTATATAACAAATTATGTGGAATGTAACTCAGGGTTGCATTTGTTTTGATGTAAATATAATGGAGTGTTTTACGACATTAGAAAAAGGTGTTCTTTGAACTAGTCGAAGACTAATGTGGCAGAGATCTGTTGACATAGTGACGCAGGAGTAATGACAAGGGGAGGAAATAGTTGCTGAGAAGTACACGACTCTCCTCTTATAACCCTGAGTCACCCCTTACACACTTTCCTGCCTCTTAACCTAAAACACGAGGCTTCATTGCCCCTTTCACGTTCCTACACATGGGGATTTCCTGCTCCCTCGTCTCCGGTTTACGAGGTTTCCCTGTTCTACTCTGCTCACGCCAGGCTTTCCTGCGAAATACCTCCCTATACTGTAGGTCTCTGTGCATTTCACTCCTAAAAAAGTGAGATTCTTTGCCCCTTAGGTATAAACGAGGCTTACTTGTATCTCATCCTTACACAAGGGGATTTCCTGCCCCTTATCACTAGATATGAGCCTTCATTATCCCTAACTCTTCTACAACTCGTTTTCCTGCCTTTCACTTCTCCACACGAGGCTTAACTGCCCAGTATCCCTTCACACGAGGGTTCCTTGACCCCTCAACCCTACACACGAGGTTTCCTTGCCCCTCACTCCAATTACGAGGTTTCCGCATCCAGTACACAGGGTGCTTCCCTGCCTCTCACTCCAAGGAACCTAAGACTTCCTTGTCCCTCACCCCTACACACCAGGCTTCCTTGTCCCTCACCCCTACACACCAGGCTTCCTTGTCCCTCACCCCTACACACCAGGCTTCCTTGTCCCTCACCCCTACACACAAGGTTTCCTTGTCCCTCACCCCTACACACCAGGCTTCCTTGTCCCTCACCCCTACACACCAGGCTTCCTTGTCCCTCACCCTTACACACCAGGCTTCCTTGTCCCTCACTCCTATACACCAGGCTTCCTTGTCCCTCACCCCTACACACCAGGATTCCTTGTCCCTCACCCCTACACACCAGGCTTCCTTGTCCCTCACCTCTACACACCAGGCTTCCTTGTCCCTCACCCCTACACACCAGGCTTCCTTGTCCCTCACCCCTACACACCAGGCTTCCTTGTCCCTCACCCCTACACACCAGGCTTCCTTGTCCCTCACCCCTACACACCAGGCTTCCTTGTCCCTCACCCCTACACACCAGGCTTCCTTGCTCCTCTCCCCTACACACTAGGCATCCTTGTACCTCGCCCCAGCACACTAGGTTTCCTTGTCTCTCACCCTATACACTGGGGGCCTTGCTTAGGCAAGATGGGACTTTAAGAGATGACAGCAAAGAAATGAGTGAGATATTGATGTCCCAGTATGACTCAGTGTTCAGCGAGCCGTTAATGAGTGAGATATTGATGTCCCAGTATGACTCAGTGTTTAGCGAGCCGTTAATGAGTGAGATATTGATGTCTCAGTATGACTCAGTGTTCAGCGAGCCGTTAATGAGTGAGATATTGATGTCCCAGTATGACTCAGTGTTCAGCGAGCCGTTAATGAGTGAGATATTGATGTCCCAGTATGACTCAGTGTTTAGCGAGCCGTTAATGAGTGAGATATTGATGTCCCAGTATGACTCAGTGTTCAGCGAGCCGTTAATGAGTGAGATATTGATGTCCCAGTATGACTCAGTGTTTAGCGAGCCGTTAATGAGTGAGATATTGATGTCCCAGTATGACTCAGTGTTTAGCGAGCCGTTAATGAGTGAGATATTGATGTCCCAGTATGACTCAGTGTTCAGCGAGCCGTTAATAAGTGAGATATTGATGTCCCAGTATGACTCAGTATTCAGCGAGCCGTTAATGAGTGAGATACTGATGTCCCAGTATGACTCAGTGTTCTGCGAGCCGTTAATGAGTGAGATATTGATGTCCCAGTATGACTCAGTGTTCAGCGAGCCGTTAATGAGTGAGATACTGATGTCCCAGTATGACTCAGTGTTCTGCGAGCCGTTAATGAGTGAGATATTGATGTCCCAGTATGACTCAGTGCTCAGCGAGCCGTTAATGAGTGAGATATTGATGTCCCAGTATGACTCAGTGTTCTGCGAGCCGTTAATGAGTGAGATATTGATGTCCCAGTATGACTCAGTGTTCAGCGAGCCGTTAATGAGTGAGATATTGGTGTCCCAGTATGACTCAGTGTTCAGTTAGCCGTTAATGAGTGAGATATTGGTGTCCCAGTATGACTCAGTGCTCAGCGAGCCGTTAATGAGTGAGATATTGATGTCCCAGTATGACTCAGTGTTCTGCGAGCCGTTAATGAGTGAGATATTGATGTCCCAGTATGACTCAGTGTTCAGCGAGCCGTTAATGAGTGAGATATTGGTGTCCCAGTATGACTCAGTGTTCAGTTAGCCGTTAATGAGTGAGATATTGGTGTCCCAGTATGACTCAGTGTTCAGCGAGCCGTTAATGAGTGAGATATTGGTGTCCCAGTATGACTCAGTGTTCAGTGAGCCGTTAATGAGTGAGATATTGGTGTCCCAGTATGACTCAGTGTTCAGTTAGCCGTTAATGAGTGAGATATTGGTGTCCCAGTATGACTCAGTGTTCAGTTAGCCGTTAATGAGTGAGATATTGGTGTCCCAGTATGACTCAGTGTTCAGCGAGCCGTTAATGAGTGAGATATTGGTGTCCCAGTATGACTCAGTGTTCAGCGAGCCGTTAATGAGTGAGATATTGGTGTCCCAGTATGACTCAGTGTTCAGTGAGCCGTTAATGAGTGAGATATTGGTGTCTCAGTATGACTCAGTGTTCTGCGAGCCGTTAATCAGAAGAAGGGTCAACAGTCCAAATGAATTCTTTATGACCGAGTCCCAAATTTGGTCACTTCAAAAATCTCTGATGTTATCCTAACACCAGAAGACTTCGGAAGGGCAATTAATGACATGCCCAGGACTCTGCCCGAGGCCCAGACTCATGAAACTCCGTGTTCATCAAGAATTCCAAGAAGCCCCTGTCATGTGCCTTCAATATTCTCTATGGAGAGGGAGCATGGACACAGGGGTCAACCCACAGCCGCTAAAACAAAGGTGGCAGTAAAACAATAGCAAAGAACTTTAGACCGATAGCGTTAGTATCCCATATCATAAAAATCTTTGAAAGGGTTCTAATAAGCAAGATCGTCACTCATCTAGATACCCATCAGTTACACAACCCAGGGCAGCATGGGTTTAGAGCAAATCGCTCCTGCCTATCCCAGCTACTGGACCACTATGACAAGGTCCTGGAAGTTTTAGAGGATAAACAAAATGCAGATGTAGAATACACAGACTTTGTGAAAACCTTCGACAAGTGCGACCACGGCGTAATAGCGCACAAAATAAAGGAATAACAGGAAAAATTGGGAGATGGATCAATAACTTCCTAACAAATAGAACACTAGCATTAATATTAAACAGAGTAATGTTTGAGGCAGCTACAGTGAAAAGCACTGTTCCGCAAGGCACAGTACTCGCTCCCATCCTATTTCTCATCCTTATATCTGACATAGAGACGTAATCCATAGCTCCGTGTCTTCCTTTGCAGATGCCACTCGAATTGCCGTGACAGTGACCTCCATCGAAGACACTGCGAGACTCCAAGTGGACATCGACCAAATCTTCAAATGGGCCACTCAAAACAATATGAAGTTCAATGAAGAGAAATTTCAACTACTCAGATATGGAAAACTTCAGAAAATTAAAATTGTATCAGGGTATATAACAAATTCTAACCATACAATCGAGTGAAGGACCTGGGAGTGATAATGTCAGAGGATATCACTTTCAAAGATCACAATGTTTCTTCCTCATCTGCTAGAAAAATGATAGGATGGATAATGAGAACCTTCAAAACTAGGGACGCCAAGCCCATGATGATTCTATTCAAATCGCGTGTTCTCTCTAAGCTGGAATACTGCTGTCCACTAACTGCCCTCTTCAAGGCAGGGAAAATTGCTGACCTGGAGAATGTACAGAGCACTTAACAGTACCAAGGACTTGTTCTGGCCTTCTCATTATTTCTGTTGCTCTTTTGAACAAACCTTTCTTCTGCTGCCTTGCGTACTGTTGTCACACATCCCATCATCTCACTGATTTCCCTGCTAGTTCTGTCCCACTGAACCTCCTGTAGGAAGTTCCTCAAGCCTGTGTAGTCCCCTCTCTTGTAGTTTGGCTTCCTCCACTCTGCCCTTCCTGCTTCCCTCTCCACTAGTAACTCTATGTATTCGAAGCTCAGAACCACATGATCACTAGCTCTGAAGGGCCTTTCATATGTGATGTCCTCTATATCTGCACTACTTAAGGTGAATACTAGGCCCAGTCCTGCTGTTTCATCTTCTCCTCTCTCTCTGGTGGTGTGCTTAATGTGCTGATGCATTAGGTTTTTCAGTAACACTTCCAACATCTTTGCCCTCAACGTTTGTGGGGCCCTCATGTGACTCCAGTTTTTCCCAGTCGATTTCTTTGTGATTGAAGTCACCTCACAACCAGTAGCTTTGCTCTGCCTGTATGGGCCCATCTGGCCACTTCAGCCAGTGTGTCAATCATCGATCTGTTACTCTCATCATATTCTTGTCTTGGCCTCCTGCTGTTACCTCCCTTGGGCCTCCAGACTGAAGTGTTCCAATTATGTAGTCTCTTGCTTCTCCTCTGTCTCCTCTCTCTAGCTCCTCTAAATCCCATTGGTTTTTGATGAGCAGTGGCACTCCTCCACCCCCCTCCCATTTCGTCTGTCTTTCCTCAGGATCTGATATCCAGTTGGAAAGATGGAATCTGTTATCATTCCTGTGAGCTTGGTTTCTGTGAGAGCTATGATGTCCAATGATGCCTCTTTGATTCTTTCATGTCAGTCCTCCCATATATTCATTATTTCATCAGTGTTGGAGTACAATACCTTCAGTTTCCTCTCCAACTCTGTGTTCTGGGGGGTTTTGGGGGTTGGGTGAGTGGAGGACATAGCAGTGTGCTGTGGGATTCTACTGCATAGTGTGGGGTGGGAGCTGTGAGTGTGAATTGTGGTTTGTATTGGGACAGTGTATTTACTGAGGGTGATTCTGTGAGTGTGTTTGCTCTTGTTGCTCTGCCTGGCTCAGGTTGTCCTCTGCTGACTCTATCCTTGTCTCTCTTTCTAGCCCCTCTCGTGTCTGTGTTCCTCTCCCTCAGCTGCTGTCGTTCTGTTCTCATTCTGCCATGGTCTGTTAAACCCTTCTGTATGTTCACGGTTTCTTCAGCTGTGGTTTATCATGCAGGATCCTGTCCCACACCGTTTCTGTCTTGAAAATCAGTCTGACAGGCCGATTTCTCCCTTTCGAGTATTCCCTTATTCTCTGAAAATTTATTTTCTCAGTCATGTCCTCCTCGCCTATTTCTTTGATCACGTTTTCAATCTCTCATTTTCCTTTCTGCCATCTTTCACTGTGTGTCCTCCCTTCACTCTACTGAAGCCCATGATTTAAGACTGAATTCTCCTCCTCTCACTGTCTTTCCCTCTGTATCTTTGGGTCCAGTTTGTACATAATCAACGTCTCCCTTATTTTTTCCAGTAACTCTTCATGACTTGGTCGTGCCTGTGCATGGCACCTATCACCTTCTCTACCTGCACCTCCCCCTCCCCGCTCACTGTCACTGCATGGCACCTATCATCTTCTCTACCTGCACCTCCCCCTCCCCGCTCACTGTCACTGCATGGCACCTATCATCTTCTCTACCTGCACCTCCCCCCCCGCTCACTGTCACTGCATGGCACCTATCATCTTCTCTACCTGCACCTCTCCCCCCCGCTCACTGTCACTGCATGGCACCTATCATCTTCTCTACCTGCACCTCCCCCCCCCCGCTCACTGTCACTGCATGGCACCTATCATCTTCTCTACCTGCACCTCCCCCCCCCGCTCACTGTCACTGCATGGCACCTATCATCTTCTCTACCTGCACCTCCCCCTCCCCCACTCACTGTCACTGCATGGCACCTATCATCTTCTCTACCTGCACCTCCCCCCCCCGCTCACTGTCACTGCATGGCACCTATCATCTTCTCTACCTGCATCTCCCCCCCGCTCACTGTCACTGCATGGCACCTATCATCTTCTCTACCTGCACCTCCCCCCCCCGCTCACTGTCACTGCATGGCACCTATCATCTTCTCTACCTGCACCTCCCCCCCCCGCTCACTGTCACTGCATGGCACCTATCATCTTCTCTACCTGCATCTCCCCCCCGCTCACTGTCACTGCATGGCACCTATCATCTTCTCTACCTGCACCTCCCCCTCCCCCACTCACTGTCACTGCATGGCACCTATCATCTTCTCTACCTGCACCTCCCCCCCCCACACACTGTCACTGCATGGCACCTATCATCTTCTCTACCTGCACCTCCCCCTCCCCGCTCACTGTCACTGCATGGCACCTATCATCTTCTCTACCTGCACCTCCCCCTCCCCGCTCACTGTCACTGCATGGCACCTATCATCTTCTCTACCTGCACCTCCCCCCCGCTCACTGTCACTGCATGGCACCTATCATCTTCTCTACCTGCACCTCCCCCCCGCTCACTGTCACTGCATGGCACCTATCATCTTCTCTACCTGCACCTCCCCCTCCCCGCTCACTGTCACTGCATGGCACCTATCATCTTCTCTACCTGCACCTCCCCCCCGCTCACTGTCACTGCATGGCACCTATCATCTTCTCTACCTGCACCTCCCCCCCCGCTCACTGTCACTGCTATCCTTTTCCTTCAGATGTCATGGCTCCTCTGGGCACTAGCCTTGTGTGTGTGTGTGTGTGTACTCACCTATTTGTGGTTGCAGGGGTTGAGATATAGCGCCTGGCCCTGTCTCTTCACTGATCACTACTGGGTTCTCTCTCCCTGCTCAATGGGCTTTATCGTAACTTGTTTTAAAGCTATGTATGGTTCCTGCCTCTGCTACATTACTTGCTAGACTAGTCCACTTCCTGACAACTCTATGACTAAAGAAATACTTCCTAACATCACTTTGACTCATCTGAGTCCTCAACTTTCATTTTTGACTCCCTTGTGTCCCCAATCTCTAGAACATCCTGACTCTGTCCTCTTTGTCAATTCCTGGCAGTATTTTGCATGTCGTTATCATGTCTCCCCTAATCCTCATGTCCTCCAGAGTCATTGGGCCAATTTTCCTTAACCTTTCTTCGTAGGATATTCCCCTTAACTCTTGAACTAGTCTTGTTGCAAACCTTTGCACTTTCTCTGATTTCTTGACATACTTTACTAGATGTGGGTTCCAATCTAGTGCTGCATACTCCAGTATGGGCCTGACGTACACAGTGTACAGAGTTTTGAACGATTCCTGACTGAGGTATTGGAATGCTATCTTCAGGTTTGCTAGGCGCCCATATGCTGCAGCAGTTATTTGGTTGATGTGCACCTCAGGAGATGTGCTCGGTGTTATACTCACCCCAAGATCCTCTTCCTTGAGTGAGGTTTTGTAGAAATGTCCAAATAACCTATACTCTGTCTGCGGTCTTATTTGCCCTTCCCCAATCTTCATGACTTTGCATTTGGCAGGGTTAAACTCAAGGAGCCAGTTGCTGCACCAGGCTTGTAGCCTGTCCAGGTCTCTTTGTAGTCCTGCCTGATCCTCATCCGATTTAATTCTCATTAACTTCACATCGTCTGCAAACAAGGACACTTCTGAGTCTATCCCTTCCGTTATGTCGTTCACATATAACAGAAACAGCACTGGTCCTAGGACTGACCCCTGTGGAACCCCGTTCGTCACAGGCGCCCACTGTGATACCTCATCATGTAGTATGATTCGTTGCCTCCCTGTCAGGTATTCTCTGATCCATTGCAGTGCCCTTCCTGTTATACCTGCTTGATCCTCTAGCTAGTGTGTGTGTGTGTGTGTGTGTGTGGGGGGGGGTTTACCTGGTAAACCCACAAGGTAGAATCTAAAGGATTTACTTTGCAAGAAAACTAATCGATAGTTAATAGGGTTTATTTAGGATGTATTAAACCTTGCAGATGAGAGCCAACACCAGAGTACCGCCTTGCTGAAACTATATGCCAATGTGCCAAACTGGGCACATGGGCATATAGGTTTATGGCAAATTCTGACCCAACCATGCACATGTTGCAGCAGAAACAATTTGTTAAACCAGGTGATGTTTATCCGATTTTCAGCTGTACAGCTTTGGTGAGCCTGTGCCCACTGTAGCCTCAGTATCCTGCTCTTGGACAGGAGTGGATCCTGGTGTGGTTTGATGTAGCTCATCCACCTCAAGGTTTCATGTGTTGTGCATTCAGAGATGCTCTTTTGAATATCACTGTTGTGACATGTAGTTATTTGAATTGTTGTCA